>NC_045743.1:19767595-19792731 GCF_008692095.1 Etheostoma spectabile | reverse complement strand
CATACATAATACTAACACACGGACTGTTAAATATTAATAATAACATACATAAATACAACAGCACCGACTGTTAAATATTATATAACATACATAAATACAACAGCACCGACTGTTTATATAATAAATACATACATAAATACAACAGCACCGACTGTTAAATATTAATAATAACATACATAAATACAAACAGCACGACTGTTAATATTAATAATAACACATAAATACAACAGCACCGACTGTTAAATATAAATAACATACATAAATTCAACAGCACGACTGTTAATATTAATAATAACAACATAAATACAACAGCACGCTGTTTAATATTAATAATAACATACATAAATACAACAGCACCGACTGTCTAATATTACTAGGCAAGGCCAGGCAGTTTTACGCGTAGAGCACATTTTAGCAACAGGGCAATTCAAAGTGCTTCACACAAAATCAGATAAAACACAAGGACCCTCAAAAAAAACAAAAATCATAAAATAGATAAAACACAAGTGTAAACTTGAGACCACCTTCCCACTAATTAGTCCGTGTTAGTGCTGCCTTTCGTGATCACCCTCACTGTCTCTTCCCTTCACGACTCTATTTTTAGAGACGTTACCCTTCGTCTCCTTGGACTCTTCTTCACACTCATTAAGCCGATCTAGCGCTGCCTTTCGTGTCTTCTTACGACACTACACATTCACACTTTTTCTTTAAAGTGCTACCCTTTCTCCGTATGACACAACCTTTATACTAATTCCATGTTCTCAAAAAAACTAATGTACTAATGGCATACATGAATACTAAACACTGACTGTTACACATCAACACCTTTTAACACTTAAATATGAATTAAAACATTAGTGAAATTAAGGAAAATAATCACATAAAATTAGTAAAACAATGACTGAAAATACTTATATTAAACTACACCGGTTAAACTGTTAAATGATTACTGGAAATTGAAATATTTCACTAAATATCAGAATCAGCTGACTCTGGTCAATCTTTACTCTGAAAGTACAACAATTACTTAACATATAAAGAATAAAAACTAAATCTGAGGCCATGGTGTTTCTTCAGGTAGGGAGTGAGTCCTTTGTGAATAAAGGAGTTTAAGTACCTTGGGGTCTTGTTTGCGTGTGAGGGGACCATGGAGCGGAGATTGGTCGGGGAATCGGAGAATCGGAGCAACGGTGCGATAAACATTCAGTTTATCGCACCGTTGTGACCAAAAGGGAGCTGAGCCAGAAGGAAAAGCTCTCGATCTACCGGTCAGTGTTCGTTCCTACCCTCACCGATGTTAAGGAAGTGGGGCAGGACCGAAAGAAGGAGTCCAGGGTACAAGTGGCGGAATGGGTTTCCTCAGAGGGGGGCTGGCGTCTCCCTTAGAGATAGGGTGAGAAGCTCAGTCGTCCGAGGGAGCTCGGAGTAGAGCCGCTGCTCTTCACGTCGAAAGGAGCCGTTGGTGGTTCGGGCATCTGGTAAGGATGCCTCCTGGGCGCTCCTAGGGAGGTGGTCCAGGTACATCCACCTGGGAGGAGGGCTCGGGGAAGACCCAGGACTAGGTGGAGAGATTATATCTCCAACCTGGCCTGGGAACGCCTCGGGATCCCCAGTCGAGCTGGTTGATGTGGCTCAGAAAGGAAGTTTGGGGTCCCCTGCTGGAGCTGCTGCCCCCGCGACCCGATACCGGATAAGTGGATGAAGAATAAAGACAGAAAGGACCCTAGGAACTACTTTATTATCAGTGCCTCACCTGACAGTGACCTCCCATCTTTGTCCCTGGCATCTCTCCAGCTACCAATCCACACGGGGACTTGAACCTGCGACCCTCTGGTTCACAACCCAACTCCCTACGGACTGTGCTACTGTCCAGCCCGAAACAAGTATGCTTTCTTTTCAGGGCCCCCACGTTACTGCGGGACAAAGCCACCATGGGGCGAAAACTTTTACTAGGTGAGCTTGAGGACGTTGCAATATACTGTATATTAATAGAGAGATTGAAAATATACATGAGGTAGATGAGCAGATTGACTTTGTTCAGCGTAGGCGTGGGGCTTTTTCTGAGCATCTATAACTTCTGACATGGTGAATTGAAACTTAGAAATAAATAATGGCTCTAATCCTGCAGAGTATTGACACACACTCACACATGTACAAACACACACACACACACACACACACAGCTGTACAGTATTTGAGATAGTTAAGAAGTACTTGAGATAAGTGTAACCAGGTTATTTTAGGTAGTTGTACTGTATTTAACATTATTACAAAATATTACAGTATTTAAGGTAGTTTTCAGGTTTTCAAGAATGTTGTAAAGTGATAGTTGAGTCTCCGTTTAAATGTTTTCCTTCCTGACAAACAGAAGTGATGACCTGCCCCCTCTTGATCACAGGGACCAACTAACACACACACACACACACACACACACACACACACACTCTTCAGGACCAAATATACATTTCAATTCTTAGTGTTTGTACTCTCAGAGGTAAGAGTGGACAGAATATTGGAAACACCTCTGTTTAAATGGACTCCAGTACCAACACTGTAAAGTTTAAAATGTGTGCTCGCACGGGCACACAGACACACACCTACAACAGGTTTTAGTTTAATTCAAACTCCATCTAGAACGGGCGGTGACTGGACGCCTGGTATACACCTGGCTGCCTCATACCTCATTCATCAGATATCCATCAGGTTCATTTAGGCCAGACAGTGTCAGCAAGCTCTTTGTACTCTGGATTCTTCAGGACAAGTCTTAAGTTCAAGAATGGGAACATTTACATTTTAAGTAAATAATATGGCCTCATTTGATGCGTTACTCTGCACTTGCTTTTTGATTTCAAATACAGCAAAATGATCTTAAAGTAGAAGATTTACTGTCTCTCCCATCGCATACACTATGAACAGGTGAGTGGTCTTGAAGAGGATTCTTTTCTTCTGTCCTGGCATTGATGGTCTCAACTAGTCCTGGTCTTGGGGCGGTCTTGACTACAACCCTGCTTTTTGAGTGTCATTTATGATCTGCTTAAGCTTTCTCAATGTTTTAGACACATGCTCCAAAAGTGGGACTGGGCATTGTTAAAAACAATTTGATACCAACACTGTGCCGATATACTTTTTCACACAGCAGCATTACAGCAGAAATCTTTAGTTTCAGCTCCTAGTGTCAAACTGTTTTTTCCTCTACACGTATTACAGACAGATCTTTGTAGAAGCATGCCGATTGGCTTACTCTTGCTGATGATTTGACTCGTTCGGTATGGAAGCGCGAAGCATTTTTTTAACACTGGATACTTCATAGTTAATTAGTCGGTGCCCGAGAAGTATTGAACTCTGTAGCCGGCCCTACCCGGGGCTATTCTGCAGAGCCGCTGCTGCTGCGTCCATAGTTTAGCGCCGCCCAAGACGATTATGATTTAGAGAATTGCAAACAACCCAGAGCGGGTTCTCCTGTCCCAGAACGTCAGACCTTACTCCACAGCGCTGTGGAGATAGAGCTGGCAATCCGAGACTACATTTAGTTTAAAATTAAATGATACACCTCCCATCTTTGTCCCAGCGGTTGTCTGAGCAAAGACCCTGAACCAAATAAAAAAAACTGGTTAGTGAAAATAACACCATCGACACATGAATTTACAAATGGAAATCTTTTATATACTTTTTCAAAAGAAAATGAAGCCCACCCAATCTATATCAAATTGAAATGTGCCGCCCGTACGTCTGGTATCCACAACAACAAAAGGCAACAGGCTGCTGCTACAAGTCTTCTCTGCACAACTACAGTAAACAAGTCTTCATGGAACATGCTTGATTTATCTGGATACTTTTTGCATTCAAAACATTTTTTATTTTGGTAAAATCATACAATTGCACAGCTGAGTTATTTCCCATGCAGTGCAGTAGCCTATTAGCTAATACAGAAAGCAAAGTCTACGTCTAAAGAGCCCTGGGGTTTTTCGGAGAGTGTGGAACAAGTCTCTGCTTCTGCCTGCAACAAGTTGCACAAGCTTCTGATGATTTAACAATTCCAATGGCGGAAATCAACCTTGCAGACCTGTTCCACATTCAGGGAGAACTCCAGGGGTGTCATATATGCAAATACAACAATGAGAATAAACCACATGTTTGTTTCTTTTAAGGATTGCCATGTGCCAGACATTTACTGGAGAAAAATTATCAGTTCAAATTAGAGTAAAGAATCAATAATGCACACAATTGGAGAATCTGAAACACTGATGTGTTTAAGATTTTTAAGAAGTTTTTGCTCGTTTGACAGCGTTATTCCAAACCTTGGCATGTTTGTCCAATTCCATTTCAAATTTTGGTGACCAATTAATTGGATTTAAGAGATGAGCGGCCCTGACGAGGCCTTGAAACAGCTGTGGATATTATTTACCGAGTCCAATGTATCTTAAACATTAAAAAGCTCACACTACCCCGAAATATATAAATTTCACGCATACAGGTGACATTCAACATTCAAGTGCCAGTGTTTTTGTACTGTCTTTTGGTCAAGTTTCTGAAACTTTCAAAGAATCACTTTGAGGCTTACAAAAATAAATATTTGTCAAAAATGCTTAATAAATTACACAAAACTAGCAGCAAAAAGTAGAATCTAGAAATCTGTGCAAATGGCTAAATTCCCCCCCCCGACTGCTAAATCCCCTGGTCCCAAATAAATCCTGGTTTAAACGTTGAGAACCCGTCCCCTTTTGTAAACAAGCTGCGTTTTTCACAATCTCCTCACACACAATATTTGGAAGCTAAGGACACATATCGAAGACATCTATATAAAACTCTAGATGTGCAATAAAAGAACTTTTGTAAAACTTGATGGGCACGACGTATAAGGGCCTACACACCTAAATCAAGTAGCACCATTCAATCTCAAGTTCTCAACACTGTCAGTGCATCTGCTTTTAGTTCAATTTCTTAAAACAAAACAAAAATAAAAAAAGGTTTTCAAGGCACAACACACCTGATGAGAAAATTGGGAGCATTTTGAGGTGAAATGCCCCATCTCTCCTCCTCTTGATGGCTGCTCCTCTTTGAGAGGAAAAGCCTGCTCTGGCTTCACGGAGCCACAGATTATTTTTGATTATTTTTATACATGTCTGAGCAGATAAACTCCCAGAGGACCTGACAGTACTTTAATGTTCCATAAGGAAGTGGACACTCCCCTATCTTTGGCCACCTGCAGTTACACTACGCAGGAAAGGAAACCAAAGCCACCAACGACAGTGCACTGAGAGCCGCGTCCTCCCCCCTACCCCCCCCAAACGCCTAGCCTCATGACCCCCAACCTCAGTGGTCAAAGTGCTGCTCTACCCGCTCTGTTCCCTAGCTGTTTTTAATTGATAAACCTCAGTGATCATTCAAATGTCTGTCTCTTACAGATGAACCATGCCTCCCAACGCAGCTTGAAAAGAGAAAACGTTTGTAATTAAGTTAAGCCTGCGACTCAGTTCTCGTGTCTTTCCTCCTTGACCAAAAAACAAAACACTTGCAAGCGTAGAATACCATCTGGGCCTTGTGGTCGCCGGTCGATTCAGTAAACACTAACACCACGCTAGGCCCTTCCCCGATGCTGTGGTCCTTTATGCAGCCATTTTGAACTTCACTTTCAAGATGGCAGGCATTCTTTGTTTTGATACACATTTGTAAAGAAACAATTCAAAAATCAAAAAACTGAGTCAGTTTTTCAATTTCGCACACACCTGCACCAAAAATGTCTCAAGTAAAAATAAACAAAAAACACCGCCCACTTAACGTAGCTAGCACTTGGTAACATACTAGCTGCCGTAACACTGTCAAAGTCAATTGAAAAATGTGGAGTAACAAGTTCCAGCAGTGATAATTCTTGTTCGAACCTCAGCGATATGTTGGCACTGAGCTTAATGACTTATGTGTTTCTTAAGATTACAATAGGAATGGCTATTTCAAAGACTATCATATCCATAAAAAGGAGCCTGTCCAGGATAGAGTGAGCAAAACAGAAAGACGAATGTAACTTTGTCCCTTAGGATTAAAATCAACGGCTTCACAGAGTGGCCCAGTTTGTATTAGACATAGTAACGGCTCCGTTAGCTGTTAGAAAAGGCTACATGATGTTCCTGTGATAAATTTGAAGTTCAAATGGAATCATGACTCAGAGCCACAATACCCCAGTGTTTGCCAAGGTTTGAGTAAGTCCAAGCTTATTTTTTTTTTTTTCCTTTCTATTTTTCACCAAACAAATAAAATCAAATTTAGAAGCTCTTGGCCATGTTCATCTGATGAAATGAAAACATAAGATTTCCTGTCTAAATTCCAAAAGGCACAGTACATTAACATACAAATGATCCTCAGGTTATTCGATTGGGTGTGTGTGTTTTTTTTTTTCACAAAAAGAACAAAAATACTTTAAACAATGAAAGTCCGAAGTTGCTATCGGACAATGCATGTCAGCATCCATGCTCACTCTGAGGTGTGCGAATCTCTGCGTTCTCCGGTGCGTTGCACGTGCTGGTGACTTTCCATTGCATCGTGCTGCACTTCCTTTTTGAGAAGCGAATGGCAGAGAACCAGGGTTGGTAATGTACTGTGTGTCAGTGAAGCTACACAGGGAGGTTTGTTATGGTCTGGCTTAAGTTAACATGTGGTTTCCATTGGCTTGGGTTGACATGGCAACCTCTTCCTATGGCGACTAGTTGCCCCACCAATCCACACTCCCGGAGTGGCTGTAATTTCCTCCGTAGCCGTCGTTGCCGTAGAAGTTGCCACCAAAGCTCCCTGTGAAGGACAAAGTAAAAGTGCAGTCAGCCGAGCAGCAACTACTTTGAATCATATTGACCTCGGTTTTCTCCGGTAGGTTGTAAAGCTTTGTAAAAAAGCTTGGAATTTATTAGCAATACTTTTATGCTAGGATACATAGGAGGTGGGGGTATTAAGGATAGATCTTTTATTATATAAAAATTGCACATGAGACCTTAACTTTGTGTTAACATAATTGCTTTTTCAGTCCACTACAAACAGAATTGTATGTATTTAGATAAAACAGATTTTTCTTGGGGATAATTTGTAAGTTGGTAAAATAGGTAAATTGTAAGAGTCGCAGAATATCTCAATATATATTAAACTGCAGTAATATTGTATTATAGCTACTCTGGATGGTATTGCTTTGGCCTCTAGCACTACTGTCAGACATCTAGGAGTTATTTTTGATCAGGATATATCCTTTACGCCCATCCAAAACAAACCTAAAGAAAAGCCTTTTTTCATCTTCGTAACATTGCCAAAATCAGGAACATCCTGTCTGAAAACGATGCTGAAAAGCTAGTCCATGCATTTGTTACTTCCAGGCTGGACTACTGTAATTCTTTGTTATCAGGATGCTCAAATAAGTCCATTAAGACTCTCCAGTTGATCCAGAATGCTGCAGCGCGCATTCTGACAAGAACTAAGAAAAGAGATCATAGCTTTCCTTTTGTTATTTTCTCTGCATTGGCTTCCTGTAAAACCTAGGATAGAATTTAAAATCATTCTCCTGACCTACAAAGCTCTGAATGTTCAAGCACCATCTTTTCTTAAAGAGCTGTTTGTGCCTTATTGTCCTAGAGTCTCTAAAAGTAGAATGGGAGCAAGAGCGTTCAGCTATCAAACTCCTCTCCTGAGGAACCAGGTCCCAATCTGGGTTCGGGAGGTAGACACCGTCACCACATTTAAGAGTAAACTTAAAACTCTCCTCATTGATAAAGATTATAGTTAGGGAGTGGGAAGTCAATGATATTGATGCGTTTAGGTGCTGCTGCTCCACAGCAAGACGTTGCTTAGCTTCCGCGTTAGTACTCCTGCTCGCTTCTCCACACGGGGGGGGGGGGTGCAGACCACCATCTGCTGTAGCCAACACACTGGCTATGGAGACGTGTGGATACACCAACCCTTAAAGCTGAAGCACAGATAAAAAGGTTGAGTAAGTAGTTTCCTTACCTCCTCCAAAGCCGCGGTTTCCTCCTCCATGGCCTCCAGCGCTACGCCCACCACCACCTCCACCACCACGGTTGCTACTGAAGCTGTTTGCAGAGCCACCAGGGGTCTGACGGTAGTCTCTAGCTCCAAATCCACCAGAGAACCTATACAAGAAAGCACGTTTGTTAGACATCATGGTACAGATTGTGAAAATGCAACAAGTTAAAGAGAAAAAAAAGAAAAAAAGAAACACAGGAACAATAGAAGCACATTTCAAATGTTTTACACCACCAGTAGTTAGACACAGTGCTTTACATTTAAACCCACCAAATGCAGGTAAAACTTTAACATATTAAAGTTAAGAGCCAATTTGACCGGTGAAGAATGAAACTAAGCGTCTGACAGAGTGGAGAAATGTTTACGGATTGGTCCGCTTTCTGCCAAGAAATTTGGGCCGTTTTGTTAGTCCTTGGCATGAAAACATCTTTATTTTTGGCATTACTGCTTGCAATTCTAATCCTACATTTCCCACAAACACTTGTCAACCATTAGCTACGTGCCTAGCGTTACCGAGCTGGCCTGAAACAGAAGCCGAATAGAACAGAGTCCAAAAAACCAGAGGAGCTAAAATTAAGTAGTACAATAGTTAGGAAAAACAAAACCAACGTGGCTATTACAGAATCCGATTAGCGGGTAACTTTAATCTACTAGCAGTGTTGGCTCGTGATCAAAGAAGTTAATAAAAGCCCTGCTTAGATACAATAGGAGGCTGAGATTTGGGTTTGTTGTAAAAATGCATTTGTTTGTGCGTGTGACAGATACCTCTTAGAGCGTCCACGGGTGGTGCTCTTGTGCTGGTGCTCGTAGGCTAGGCTTTCAAGCCAGGAGGGAACCTCTTGCTTGGCCTCCACCAAAATGTCCAGCAAATCTTTGGTTATGTTGCTGTTTTTGTCGTTAAAGAACGACGTGGCCAGACCTGCAAAAAACATAGCGAGATTACAAAGAGTCACTCACACAATGAACATAAAGGGCATCAAAAATGTGTTCCAACAAAAAAAGTGTTTATACCGAGGTTGCCCACACGTCCCGTACGGCCAATACGGTGAACGTATTCCTCAATGTCACTGGGCAAATCAAAGTTAATAACATGTTTCACGTTGCTGATGTCCAGACCTCTGGCAGCCACCTGGAGAAAGTAAAAGTTAGAAGAAAAATAGCTTTAATATCTACAGGGTGAGACAACAACTTGTGGTCAGGGTTTTATTTTGACTACTGGTCATTTGAATTATGGCTCTTAAGTCAAGTAGCAACAGCTGACAAATCTGCCAACAAGATTCTCAGTTGGTCAAGGCCACTCCCCCAACCTCCACCTTGCCTCCTCCTCAATAGCCTTTAAAGCTACAGACAAAGAAATGCCACATACTAAGAAAGCTCATTGTTGGACTAGCTCTAGTGGCTGTAATTCTGCACCAAGGCTGAATTTTGGGGAAAAAAAAGTCCTATATAAAAAGAGACTTCAGATACAGTACTAGGGGACCACTAAGGCCTATATAAAAGCCTCCAAAAAGCAGCATGCCATAGGACCTTTAAGATCACTTACAGCTGTAGCCACCAAGATGGGGCAGCGTCCTGATCGGAACTGATGTAGAGCTTCCTCTCTGTCTCTCTGGGACCGATCTCCGTGGATGCTGGTGCAGGAATAACCCTCGTGGTAAAGGAAATCTTCGAGAGCATCGGCGCCTTTTTTGGTTTCCACAAACACCAGGGTCAACGATTCTTTGCCTGTGTAGCCGGAAACAAAAACGGGATGAGACAAAAAGGGACGAGAGCAGAACAAGAAATGAAAGCACAAAAGTAGGTAAAGAGAAAAAAAAAAAAAAAAAATCATTGATAACTGGAGAGGGATATGGATGATTTTGGTAAAAAAAGAGCAGAACTTAAAACTCACTAAAAAGGCCAGCTATTGCAAGATAATTTAGTAAAAGAAAATCTAAATGACAACTTAAAATAAATGAACATGTTGCATAAAAAGCTTTACATTCACTGACAACCATTAATTGACAACCTTAGCTCAAGCGTTTTTCTGCACACAGTACAGAAGACAAATTAATGTTTAAAATAGGGATGTCCGACTTCCTGTTAGTTTAAACAATAATTGAATTGTTAGATCATTAGGTTACAATCCAGATAGTTGGCATTAATGGCCATCAGAATAAAAGCTTTAAATAAAAATGGGAGAAGGGTGATGATAGGACACTCCAAGTCACACCCAAAAAAAAAAAAAACAAGTGATAACCAACCCTACATCCAAGTGTGTGCATTACCAAGGCTGTCCATGTAATAAATTACACATTAGTTTGCCTTTCTTAGTGGCAGCTGCACAAGCTACCATGGAAACAGAACAAAAGAAATGTCTCTTTTTTGGGAGGTTAAAGTTGCATTACAAAAACAAAAGGACTTCTACATAATACAAGCAAGGAGTGCAAAAACATTTTATGTCCCTTATGGCCGTCAAATGTTATGATGTAAATCTACAGAAAACTGTATTCTGTCCCCTGAAGGAACAGATTAGTGCCATTAAATCTGTCGCAGCCATGTGACTCGTGGAAACCGAGCTCTTTCTATGGCAATGGCCAACGTGGTCACACTCAGCCATCTGACCTTGGTGCCGATGTTGCTTACACACTGTAACCCTTCTCATTAGGGAGAGACTGAGTGAAATTGCAAAATCTGAGTCAATAGTAACAGAGTCTATACAGTGCAATGCAAATGTTTGTCGGTCCTACAAGTTCTGATTTGGAAATTAAAGGGAAAAACAAACAAAACTGAGACAGCAAGTCAACTGGGGAGCAGAGGGACAGGATGAGCTGTGGGATGTGATGTCTCTGGCTTGTGGGACAAGAGTGAAATTATATGTTCAAACTTACCTGGTTTCTCTGGTGCCTCTGTCACATTTTCCTGAACCTCACTGGGAATAACTAAGATAAAACCAAACCGGCCAGTAAACGTAAGGCTTCTCAGTACACAAATATTATACACATTATGAGAAGCAAACCCCCTAAACAACGCTAGTTATTTCAGTGACTGCTCGCCCATGCACTACATTTTGTTAAGATATTTTATCTTTTACTGCTAAAATAAACATTTGTTAGCAGAGATGTAGCAAAGTCAATATTAGCTTGATATGGGGTGGACGAACAAACACGATGGATTAGAGCCCAATGTGACCTTCATGAGACGAAAAACCCCAACTAGTTTCATTGTTGTGTATGCTTTTTCACCTGTGGCATTGAGCAGGTCAAGGAGGAAGGACCTCTTGTCACCGTCCTCCACCCAGACTACCTTCTGGGTGATGTTTTCTGAAGTGGAACCAACTCTGCCCACTGCCAGGAAAATGTAGTCCTCCAGGAAGTCACGAGCCAGGATCTACACAAACGAATCAAACGTAGATATTTATCACATTAAGATTCTTTATACCTGGTAACTTTCCAACGCAAGGGTATATTAGTTCAATAAGTTGCTTTAGTTTAGTTTTAACTTCTTATTTCGTTTTAGTTTTCAGAGTGTTTGCAAGTTTCGTTTTACTGTAGTTTTAGTTTGTGTTGTCCAAGCTAGGTATAATGTCTCATAAGCATGTAGCTATATATATAATACATAGTTGGAGAACAGCCGTGGTGTTTAATGTCAATGTTTAATGCAATCTTTGTGTAACTTTAGTGTCCGATATCAAGCATTTACAGCACAGCGCCATCTAATGTCAATCATTTGTGGTTCAATGTTATGAGTTGACAGAAATGCATGCAGACTCCTTTTTTCAGAAGTTAAATTAAAGCTAAAAAACAAACTGAAATTATACAATTTTTTTGTAATCTGGCAATATAGTTTCAGTTTTATATGTAGTATATGTAGTTATATGTACAAACCTGGATCTCCTTGGGGAAAGTGGCACTGAACATCATGGTCTGACGGATGCCTTTAGGCGGCATCGTATCCTGCTCCACAATGCGTCTGATCTGTGGCTCAAAACCCATGTCCAACATGCGGTCAGCCTCATCCAGGATCAAGAAGCTGCAGAAACCCATTTCAAGTTTAATTACAAAAACAAATACACATCAGAGACTGTTTCAATCAAATTTCTTCTTGGTGTTGTACTGACTTGCAATAGTCAAGACCAATCTTTCCCCTCTCCATCATGTCAACCAGACGTCCAGGTGTTGCCACCAGCAGGTGACAGCCTCTCTCCAACTCCCTGATCTGCTGACCAATATCTGCACCGCCATACACCACGCAGGGACGCAGACGTGAGCGATAGGCAAACTAAAAAGAATTTCGGAAGAAAGGAAAAAATAATTGAGCTTGCATATTTAATGCTCGGGCAAACATCGTTATGTCAAGGTTTCTGCACATTTTAACAAGTCAAATTGAAGACTTGACTAAATAAATAAAAATTAAATTAAATAATTTGTTTATTAGTCCCCAATGGGGAAATTACTGCACTACACTCTGTGTACACACTTTTTGTTAGTACTCACACACAGGCCTGAAATACACACAGGACCTATACATGCACTATACATGGAGAGATGTCAGAGTGAGTGGGCTGCCAGCTGAACCAGCGCCCTGAGCGGTCGGGGGGGTACGGTGCCTTGCTCAAGGGCACCTGACAGTGCCCAGGAGGTGAACTGGCATCTCTCCAGCCACCAATCCACACTCCTAACTTTTTGGGTCCATACGGGGATTTGAACCAGTGACCCTCCAGTTCCCAACCCAACTCCCTATGGACTGAGCTACTGCCACCCCAAGAGATTTTTATGAATGAAATTTAAGAACTATATCAGTGAAGAGGTGCAGAGTCACAAAGTACTTGCTAAGTAAATAAATGATAAAAGTGTAATAAAAGCGACAGTTTTACTTTGCACATATACACCAAATTATTTGGACGAGCAAAATAAAGAAACCACCAAATTAACAAAAGTAACAATTCAAACCCCGCAAACCCTGTATGTTCTACGAATAGTGTCCAATGTGTGTGCTGGGCGCTCACCTTTCTGGCCTCATCGTAGATCTGCAGAGCCAGCTCTCTGGTGGGAGCCAGGACGAGAGCGATTGGGTACTGTTTACGGCGGCCATACCTTCCGTTATCCTGAGGATTGAAGAAATCATGCTTATTAGAACAAACCAAAATGATAATGCAGGGACACATGTGAGAACAGCAATGTCTACATTTGGCCTAGGAGGACAGGTGGTTTGAGAGGGGAGTCATAGAAGCCATATAAGTTAAACTGGAAAGACCCAAGCGTCTTATTTATTTATCTCCTTGCTGAAACCGGAAGTTGTTCTGGCCCTTCTTGAAGGCTGTCTCAGAGCTCCTATTCCAGCACGAGGACCTAGGATGGACAAAGGACGTCTGAGGAGCTGTGAACTAGAGATGTTCCAGTGCCAGTATAGGTATTACCTAACGCACTGGAGTTTATGCACCGTTCCAATACCACGTAATAAAGCCCTAAAGAAAATCTATGTTAAAGTATATTTTTTATTTATCATGGTTTATTTGTTTTTCCTGCCAAACTGTATTTAAAAAAAAAAAAAAAGAAAACGTTCTGTGGCGTTCATGGTTTGTTCATCTTTCACAAAGAGTTTAATGGAGCTTGAGCAACAGAGACAGAAATCCAATCACATCCATGCAGGGATAGTAGTATATAGCGGTTATAACATAAAAAATATGACACACTGGTATTGGATCAGTACTCTTATCGACCGATACGCAAGTTCAAGTATCGAATTGGGAAACAAAAAGTGATATTGGACCATCTTTACTCTGAACGAGGATACATGATGGCTAAAAGCCGTTGCTGAATCCATCCAGGTGATGAATTCATGTGACTTTTCAGAGGAAAGGACACCATCGCTCCTAAAAACACATTTCCATATTACCTCTCTCCCCGCGTCTCTTCCATGCTTCCTCTGAGGAACAGACCAAGAAGCCAGGAAGGTAAGCAAGATAAGGACACTTCGATGCAATTTAACGAGCTGAGACGTAGCCCTGGACTTAGATGACAACCGGGTGAATCGTTAACCCTACAGGTGATCCAAACGACTCATGTCACACCACCTTAAGTAGATGTGCCAACAACTTCCATGTGACTTAATGACACCTCATGTGACACAACCCACCAGAGGTTAAATATACATAACTACCCATTACTCAGTCAGAACGGAGGAAGCCTTTTGATAAGAGGCAAACATCTTAAATTTCTAGCTAGTTCACTTTGCTAGTCACAGAACAACCACGACCCAAATGGATAATACAGGATATGTTCAAATATTGTGTATTATCTATCCCCCACAGTACCTGTCCAGAGCCCTTGGCTGCCTGCAGAGCGTCTCCTGGCCCCTCTTGGTAGATCTGACTCAGCACTGGCAGCAAGAAAGCGGCAGTCTTACCAGAGCCTGAAACAGTACGGTTTGTAAATATTAGTGCCATTATTTAGACTCACTTCAGCTAAAATATACAGCCTAGGAGCAAAAAGAGATACGCTTAATGATACATCCTGTATTTTTTTTAAAGGTATAATAATTTCAAACAAGAGAAATCAACTAGTAAAAGCCAGGTTGATAAGCCTGTAAAATGCAAACATTGAGGAAATAGAAATCCTAACCAGTCTGGGCGCAGGCCATCAGGTCTCTCTTGGACTTGATGATGGGGATAGCATGCTTCTGAACTGGAGTGGGACAATCGTAGCGACTCAGGCCGATGTTCGCCATAACAATCTCCCCCATGTCCACATCATGGAACTACAAAATAATCAGATATGCAGTCAGTAAAAGACACAAACTTGCTCCGTTAAAACCTTTAAAATTTAAGTTGAAATGACATACGCTTTCAATGTGTGGCGGGCAGTTGTTTCCAGTGGCATCCACGGGAATATCATCATATTTCTCAAAGTTTATCCCCGTGTTGCTTGCAGAGAAAAGCTCACTAGAAAATGTTTAGAAAAATTAGAATCAAATGCAAACAAGATGGCTGTTATGGCTTTATTATTGGTCAGCAAAAGGTCTTACTTTTCCAGGCGCTCGTTGGGAGGGGAGAGCTTGGACCAATCTTCCTCTCTGGATTCTTCTGACCAGCGGTTGTTTCCTCCACTAGAAAAGCCCCCACGCTCATATCTGTACACATGCACACGGCAAGTTAAAAAAGAAACCCTTTCACATAACAGTATTTGCCTATTAATACAGGCTAAAGGCAGGTTTTATGCTAATGCACCCAGTGGTTTGTTAGAACCAATCGGCAAAGCAGTCATTGAAAACTGTTTGGAAAGCCTTCAGTGTTGTTCTTAGCTCTACTTTGAATTAATAAAAAGTTTCCCGGTCTTCTTGACAAAACATTTCTCAAGAAACTAGCTGTTGTAAAAGGTAAGACAACTTATGGGCTTGGTTTAGTCTGAGCAAGCAAACATACTGATTAGGTTTATCACCTCTGCTAAAAAAATTAAAAGCTTTATGTAGAATACCAGTAAAGCAAAAGAAATGCTGATCGTCATAGAAGAGAACTTATGAAGACTCATTCGGAGTGTATTATAAGCTTTGTTGTAATTTGGAACTTTTAAAAGCAAGTAAAGCTTGCAGAGAGTACATTAAATGTAACAGTTGTACACACCTTCCCCTTGAGCCTGCTCCACGTTCATTGAAGAAGGTGGACTTTGACCTTTGATCGTTACGTCCGCCAAAGCTGTTGTATGCAGCATCCCTAGGAGCTCCTCCCCAGTTGCTTTCACCACCAAACCCTGTAATGAACAGAAGTCGCTCAGTGACAATTTTCTTTTTGCAAATCAGCTGGCAAAAGCTTCCGCCACTTTCTTACCAAAAGCGGCACAAAGATCATTCCCCTAAAACTAAGTGCACAGCTATTGTTAATTTATAACTGAGAATCCTTTATGCATATGCAAAGTAACAGCTTTCTGATTGTATAAAAACTAAACTGTATAAACAAGGGTGGGGGGAGGGCTTAAACTACACTGTCGTTAACTCTGAAAGCCGGGGCTATCGTTAGATATTTCAAGGCACGACAGGGTTTCCCCACCTGCATTTTGTAATTGTTGATTAAACGAGCCTCCACCCCTGTTACCACGGTAGGCGCCACGCCCACCTCTATCATTGCGAGGGGGTCCTCGCCCTCCAAAGCCCCCATTTGTGCGGTTGTCGTGGTACCCATTCACAAATCCATTGCTGCGTCCACCGTCCCATCCAGGGGAATCTTCGTTGGAAGACAAATGAATAAAAAAAACAAAAACAGAAGAGGCTTGTGAGTAAGAGCATAATGCTGCATTTCACTTATGTGTCAGTAAGCAAGTACACATTTGGCTGATCTTATAGTCTTAACTAGCCATTAGTCTCTTTTAAAGTGAGTGGCGGTTTGCCTTACAGTTGGGATGCAAGCAACTTCATAGTTGATTCAAGCCTGGTCTGAAAGCTCTCTTAACTATGAAAAGCAACATTTGTCACAGGTAACGTTGTGCTTTTGTATAAAAAGGAAAGTGCAAGCAAGTCAAAAAAGGTAAAATAAATAGAATCTTAAAAATAAAAAAACGCAGCCATGGGCTTCGTCATTTTGGGTAAGATGACTTGTTTGTACCCAGAGACCTCACATGGAATATTAACCGCAAAAACCCAGCTTTGGACAGCAATGGGTCCGCCATGGTACGGCTCGTTAAGTAGCTGATGTCCCAAAAGCATCAAGGGACAGACAGAGCACTCAGATCTGGTCTGTGATTAGCCTTGCTTTAAAGAACGTTCAGCCAAACAGGCTGATTCTAGCTCTAGACGGCAAAGCGCTAAATTTATACCTGGTATAAACAAGTAAATGTGTCCGTCATGGTGCCCCCTTCAAGTAAAACACAACAGGAAAGCCTTGTAATGCTTAACACTGGCACACACCAATCTATCGATTGGTCTCTAGCTTCAACCTAACAAGAAAACATTAACATGTAATTAAAAGATTTTGAAAGACTAAAATCACAATGACTGACAAGTTCAACTGTACAAAAGTGCACACTTTCAAATTTCAAGCTGTTTGAGCTACAAGTGGTTTGGTGAATCCGACCATGCTTAGAAAAGGAAAATATATCCCCAGGAGGGGATGGAGGGTCCTGATGCATCCTTTCTGTCATGCCGCCAGGCGTGTCACAATCCAGACAGCAAATATTCTGGAGATGCTTCTACAGCAACCCAAGGAAGCTTAACTTCAAAAAGATACATGTTGCAAAATGTCCTTTACTTCTTACATCTAAGAACTATACTTAGGTTATAATTAGCTTCGACAGTTTGCTCACCTAGAGAAAAAAAAGGCACATTAAATGCAGTGCAAGCCAGCTAAAAGATGCCTGAAAATGACAAATGACAAAGAAAAAGGCCAAAGAGAACACTTGATATCACTCGACTTTGAAACAAACAACCCTTTTAGATGCTACAGGTCAGGAGTATTTAATCATGTGCTGAGAAGGTGAGTATAACCAGGTTCCTTTCACCAGCGAGTGCACCAGTTGATTCCAAAGTTTTAGTTTAACTTTCCACTAGAAGTAGATGAATGCAGGCTCCAGTTTATTCTTCTGATTAAAGTTCTACAATCACATTTACTACTCTTAAGATGCTGTGGGTATACGCAAAAAGCTGCAAAGTCTCAATTCAAGAAGAACTGAAATTTAAATGCTCAGTTTCTTTGCTAAATGAAAAACCTACTTCCGTTAAATAACTGCAGCCAGCAGTGGTTAAAGGTTACGAAAGGTTGACCGGTGTACACTATAGAGCAGTGCAACAAATGCATCAAATTTTGATCATGAGTTTGGCTCCGAACGATCAAACAATGTGCAAGTAAACTAATTTTGTCCAATGTGATTAGCAGGAATTCAAATCGTAAGTTTACTAAATGCAACATCTATTCAAACGTCAGTGTAATAGTGTTAAATAATTGCAATTTCAATATTGATCAAAATTAATTAGTTAAAATAAAATTAGACAAGAGTGCATCAGATAACTACCGTAATCGTTAATCTGTCTACATAAAGGGATCGGTTCTATTCTTATCCCATCATGGCGTCCTACAGTTAATGTTACACGTAACGTGTTTTGTGCCGTTCCACTTCCAGACCTGCTGAATTACAGAACTGTCACACTGCAGTACAGTAAAGTAGTACAAAGCTGTGAAAAATACATCAGTGTAAAGGCATGAGACTCACAACACCATCAAGAGTCACAAAGAGCTGGCTCAATTAATTTTTTTTTTTACATTATCAAGAAGCCCCAATACATTTGATTTAGTCATTTATTTATTTGTAAGCAATCCACAAGGGCTCTAGTGTGTGGACTCTTGAAGGGACCATCACCATGCATCGTAAACAACTTCATTTGCAAGCTTTGACAAACGCAAGAGGTCAGTATTGGGTAACCTGAGCAAAGGTCAGGGAGAGGGCTATAAAAAGACTGAGCCATAATTATTGGCTAATGCAATGTGTGTGTTGGGCTTTACACTAATAGTAGCCAATCTACAGTCATCCCATTCTGCAGTATATTTATTTCTGTAGCTTTTGCAGACAACTGCTGCCACAGTTGTGGGTACTAGAAACTTGGGAACATGGCAAGTGAAATATGGGCTTGCATTTACAGTGGGGGAAAAAACATTTTTAAAATTAAACTCACTATAGTTAAGAAAAGCATTAAACCAGCAAGCATATGCTTACATGAAATTGCCTTTTACTTAAAACATATTTCTCATTTTGAATGCAAGCATCCCAGCAGAGAGAAGCACATCAATTAATCATTAGCCCAGTGAAAAGCTGTAACGCTCGCCCCTTCGCACTGGCTTTGCTGGTGTGTAAAATGGCTATTTCATGCATCTGGAAATGCAGGTTGCCCTCAGCAAAAGCAGACAGAAGGGACTTACAGAGATTTACTGGTGCCATTGAATAACCGTACTGTCTACCAGCGGAATATGCATTTCCTGCTGTGGAACAAGAAAACAGCAAAACGAGAATGACTTCATGTCTTCATGTGCTCAATAACATTCAAATGAATTTTTTTTTTTTTTTTAAATGTAAAACTATCTGGTCAATCATGCCAGGCACATCATGCATCATGATTAAACGTCTTTAGGAAGGAAGAAGGAAACAAAAACAACCTCTTGTTCACTTGTAAAAAGAATGAACTTGATAAAGTTACTGGAAAATGTAACATTCAAATCAAGAACAGTTTGAAATTTGCCTCATTTTCTTACTTAAGATCAGTCTGGTGTGGCAGACATTTTACAGTACCACTTGGCCTACTTCATCCGTTCCAAAAATAAGCCTTCGTGCACGGACACCCCAGCTGACATGGCTCTCTGTCCTCATTCTGTGCACTTGTAAAACTTTAGACTAATGTCCTAAACAGTCATGGTATAAAGCAGCAGAAACACTTCAGCTCTACTATCTTTGTCTGGACTGGAAAGGAAATATTTCGGGCTGTACTGAACGGTTCGAAGCTTCATTCATAAAGTTGACAAAGGTTCAACAATAATAGTGCTGCCCATTACTTCGGGACTCGGAGATGACGTCACACCCGAGTTGAATGCGCTTATTCTGTGCAGTATGACTGATGTATGTTTGGTGCATTAACACCTTAAATTACTTTTTTTGGGGATCAATAAATATCTATCAACAAGTTGAATTGTCATTGTTTATTAGATGCAGCCAGGTTAGCTGTGTGAATGAGTGATTTAGTGAGAAAAATCAGTAAGAAGTGCTTATATCTTTACGTAACTACAGCTTTTACAACTGTTGATATAGGGGCAGCCATGTTGGGGTTTTAACTCTGGCTACTGTGAAGGTGGAACGCCCTATAAGGCTGCTATCATGTATCCTCGTCCGACGGCTCAGACAAGTCACAGTCGGGCACGTAAAACTAACAACCCCAATGACCCGAGCTTTTGTTATCTAGGACACTTTTGATTATGGGTCTGTCCATATTACCCCATTTCAAATTGACGACTTCTATGTTAGCCTGGCAATGTCAGTAACCTAGCGGAGCAGTTAGAAGGTGCTGCTGTTCCTGTTTTATTTTGAAAATCCGGCACAGCAGGTTAGCGTAGATAGAGATTAATCTGGGTTTTTAAACGTAGCTTCAAAACATCTATTTAAATTGAGGTTTTTGTTCCAAGGATTTTTTTGACAGACATTGGAAACTATTTAAAAAACCTCACCAGAATGCTTTGAATGTACATTCAGTACAGCCTTATAAATATTAATGCCTCACCAATTCACCATCTAAGGGGCCACAAGTCAAACCTGTGACCGTCTGACTGTGGCTCAGAGCACTAGAGCAAACTTACCGTTTTTTGGTGCATCTTTGTTTCTCAAGTGAGGTGGAATGTAACGCCCTGTGGAGGAAAAACATCATGTAATGTGCCATTTACAATTAAACACACATCTAAAGAAGCTTTACTAGGGATGCCAATTTGATAACGGATCATTAACAGCTAACCAAGAGACTTTCAGCGTACAGTTGCGGACTTGCACTGGCCGCGGAGCCACAAATGTGCGCACACTGTGGTGGACACATGTAGCAGCTGTCATGGACCGACAGTCCACTGTGATCTGCGGCGTGTACGTCTGAGCCTTTGTCCACCACATCTTCCTGTGAGGTTGTTATCTGTGTGTCTGCCTGACATATTCTGTAGGGCGGCCAAATTCACCCTCTCTCTCATTGCTATAGTGGCACATAGCTCTTCGATGTGAGCGTCTCCGAGCAGAGAGCCACGAGTTCAGAAATAAAGAGCTCAAAACGCAACGCTTACAAAGTTAGACCTAACAGGTTAACTAGCAGTTAAGATTGTTCAGTCCATATTTCTTTTACAATTCAACAGACTTTGATTTAACGCACTGTTTTTCCCAGTTTGACTGAGGGGGGGAAGGGTCGTTAAAATGATTATCGGCAGTTAACTGATAACATCTCTAAGGTACACAGAAGAACCTCTCAGAGAAAATCACTTACAATAGATATCCCTTCATATAAAGCTGTTGAATATAAACCAAGGTTTCCCTCAAAAATATTTACACTACAAAAAAAAGGAACAAATCTTAAATCCATCTTATGTTAAAATACTTCTCTTGGTGGAGCAAACCAGTGGTTTACAATACATACACGTACATTGAAAGTGATCAATACAAAAGCACCAAATTGTTAAAACAATTACAAGGAGGAATCCTCATCAATCATTATTTTGACACATTTAAGAATAATCTGCTTTACTACTTACTGCCAGTTCCTCCGCCTTGTCCGTCAGCAGAGTTCAAGTCTAGGGCAGCAAGCTACGGAAGAAAAAAGAAAATTTGAATGATGCAATTTGGTTCATAATCAGATTAACATTAACTACAAGTCTGAAACTACCAGTATTATAAGAGGTTAAAACAATACAATGACTATCTCTGGAGTAAAATACGACAATTTGTTAAATATCGTGAGAAACTCTGCAACTTTAATTGTTTGGTTATCCACCATGTTTTGCACTTCAGTTTAAACAAGCCATCTTCAAACCTCAACTACATTCTGTCTTAAATAAGTCCAGTGTGTGGTGTCATGCCGTCTTTGTATAGATCTTATGTCTTAAGTGTGATTTATGCTCCTTTCACATAATAGCAGGGCAGGCGTGTGTGCGTTTGGGAAGTGCATATGTGTGTGGTAGAGTGACAGAAAGTGACTGGGATTATCTTCAGAGTGAGAGAAACAGTGTCTCCCTTGTTCTTGTACTCGTGCCCCCCTATATTTTAAAGGAAGAACATTTACATTATTCATTCACAAGAAAATTGGTGTCCTTAAAGGCTTGGATTTTCTTATATTTTTGAATTAAGGCATTAAGACCCATTTTCCAAAAGATGTTTTTTTATTCCTCTTTTTAAATCAACTTCAGCATGGGTGTGTAAACTTACGCAAGCCACTGTACATTTTTGTAAGAGGTGCATGTCAGGATACGACATAGGGTATGAAAAGCGTGCGTAGCCACGGTGTGGATATAATGCAGAACATGAAAACATGCTTTACTTCTTTGTGTAAGTGCACCCAGTGTGGAAAAGAATTTCCTCTTTTAGGACAGCTTTTTATTTGTACCTCTAAGTAGATTTGTTTCGCAGCAACAATACTAGATCCATTTTGAAACAACTTTGAAAAGATACTAAAAACAACCAGGACGAATTATCTAATGCGTCTAACAATCAACATGGCATGACACTTTGGCTTAGATCGCAAAAACATGAAACTGCTTACTTGCGTAAGAGTGTGTAGATTCTTTAAAGTGGAAGTGCTAATTCTACACTGTGAAAAAACTTGTACTGGAGAATGCAAGTATTGTCAGCTAAATGTTAAGAAAACGCCTTGAGTGCGCAGTAATGTGTTCCCCGTCGGTGTTGACATATTATATCTGATGTATCTGGATTAATATTCTTTAAGCATTAATGTGTATATTGCATTTTACTGCTTTAGATGTTTAAGTTTGTGCTCATTTGTGGCCGGGTTGGTCCAGTTGGTAGAGCAGGCGCACTTATACACATAAGGTTTATGGCTCGACGCAGAGGGCCAGGGTCCGAGTCAGACCTGTGACGATTTCCTGCATCCAAGCGAAATGTTTCTGAGTATTCGACCGAGAAGGGGAAGAAGCGGTAAACCTCTACCCGCTTTTTCCCCCTTCTCCGGTGTGAGCACCAAGTGAAAATATATATTTTTTAAAGAGTTGAGCCGAGCGAAATTAGTTTTTAAATCGACTGGAGAAGTCTTTCCCCTCTCTCTCTCAACTAGCTGTCCTGTCCATTATAGGCAGAAAACGACTACTACAGCAAGGCTTTGTGTTATGTATGCACCTCATGTGGAAAATAATTTCTCTCGCGAGGACAAATCCAATTCACCTATCAAAGCCATTTAGTCTCTGACCATCAAACGCGGAAACGTTGACAAATTAAGCAAATTAATTAAGTAGTATGCATTAATGCTTGCAGTGACATTTGACATCCAATTTAATAATCCCTGAATTATGTTTTAACTCGAGAGCGTCACATTTCAGAAACATTAATGGTGGCTAAAAACCGCTGCCAGTATTTTTTCCTGCGCCACGTTTCAGGCTCAGCAGGCCTCACACAAGCCGGCTAACGTCGTAGGACACCGGCAAAATCGGCGAAACGTTGGCTAACCTTGTCCATTTCCATTCATTTAAAGCCAAATCCACAATATGTGAATTACATGCAACATTAGTCTTGGTTTAAGATTTGTTAGCGATGTTGAAACGGCAAACACAGCAATATAACGTTTGTTAGTTTAGCGTAGTGACGCGCTCCGCCATCACAACCTGTCTCTACCGCGACGTCACCACCTCCATTTTAGCAGCCGCAGCGTTAGCTTAGCCGAAAGCTAGCGACTTAGCTAACGAAGCTACATCACTCTCTGTCGAAACTATATGTGCGTAACGGAAAATAACCACTTTTTAATGAGAAAAACAAAGGATTTAAGCATTCAAAAGTACTCACCTGCTGATCTAGACCGTGTGGATTATCAACGACCACATGACTCATAACTAAAGAGAGTAATGGGGATTATTTGTGAAGAGAAAGGATTTTCTTTTGTTAGCACGACCCGGCTCTGCTGTTAAAGTCCGTTTCTGTACAAACTATACGATATTGAACCAACGGTTACGTTTACTTTAAATAAATAAAACGACGTTTAGTATAAATATAAATTCAGTTTCAAGTTTCCAAATGAAATGATTACTGTGGAGCTGAAGAACAGGAACTCTACCGGCAGGCTTGACCGTGGTGGAATGAGACACGGACTGGTCGGGTAACGCGAGATATCAGCCTCTGTAACCCCACACCAGCGGGCTGTCGGGCAAATCTCGCGATATGTCTCTGCATCTCGGATTGGCTTAGAAAAAGCAGTTCTTTGAAGACACATGAAAACCAATCATTACGGCAGTGGTGGAAGGAGTATTCAAATCCATTACTGGAAGTAAAGTAAAAGAACTAATACCCAAGTGGTGAAAGAAGTATTCAGATCATTAGTTAAAGTAATACCACACTTTAAAAATTCTACACTGCAAGTAAAAATATTGCATTCATAACCTGAATTAATTCTCAAGTAGGCCTATAGTACAAGTACCTCAGGACCAGTTGTATTAAGTTGGTTGGTGTTCCTCCGTCATGCTCACATAACAAGTATTGCACAAGGCTTAATAAATGTCTTTAAAAATCTCAAAACAGGAAGTGGAATTAGTATGCTAGGATTGAATGAGTATATCTGGGGCCTGTTTTAAGAAGTGCATCTGGATAGGTTTGGGATTTACTTTGATGTCAAAGTTATCTGGATAACTTAAGCTTTTTTTGGAAACCGAGGAGGGATTTTTTGGAAACCAGGGTAAACAATTAATTACAATACATTGCACCTTGGACAGAGAGATCTTCCAGGGGGGGCACACAACCTCCTCTCCTCCATGAAACACAACAATACCATTCACAAAAAAGCGGGCCAGAGAAACTAGTAATCTTTCAGTGTTTTCCCTGGCTTTTTTGAAGACTTAGGTGCGAGTATTGGGGGGGATTTAGGCATCCTTCCTCAAGAAAATGTGATCTGAGAAATTTGTCTTTGATGCGGCCCAAAAACGTCTCGGGTGCTGCACCTAAACCTTGTAATGGCATGGCGAACCCTGCATGTCTTTTCCCTCTAATCGTATGGTTTCAATTACCCTTAACGACTGGAGGGTCAAGCATAAGCTCAACCAAAGCCTCCCCCCGTCTCTTCCACACACAACCCCCCTCCTCTCACTTCTTCTCCTGGCCTTCTGTTGTGCTTGCAGTGTGGGCTGCAAGGCCTGTTCTGGTCACTTATCCCCCCTGACTTCATGCTGGACCAGTAAAGTGGGGGCTGAGGAGACCATATGTTGCTGGCATAAGGTACACCAGAGGTAATCAGCTACTAGAAGGGAGGTCAACTGGTGAGAGATTTCCAAATTGACCATTACTCGTCAGCTACTAGGAGAGAGGTCACTTGAGGCATTCACTTTGACTAGAGTCATTGCCATACTGGCGTTTTTCCACTGCATGGTACCTACTTGACTTGCCTTGACTCTACTAGCCTTTTTTGGTTATCCATTATGAAAAAAAGTCCCTGGTACC
>NC_045743.1:19766598-19767585 GCF_008692095.1 Etheostoma spectabile | reverse complement strand
AGGTACTTTTTGTAGTACTACCTCAGTCGAAGTTCCAAGTGAGCTCAGGTGATCCCAAAAGGTGACGCAAAAACCTGCAGACTGCTGATTGGTCGGAGAGAATCTTCACTATGCTAATCACTACCTCATCATTGCTAGCAACAGACATGTTTGAATCTCCTTATTATACTTTTTATACTGTATAGGTGGGTGGTCCCAATTTGGTGGATGTCTGAGGACTATGGTTACCTGGTCCTCAGATCTCTGCAGGGTAAATCCAGACAGCTAGCTAGACTATCTGTCCAATCTGAGGACTATGGTTACCTGGTCCTCAGATCTCTGCAGGGTAAATCCAGACAGCTAGCTAGACCATCTGTCTAATTTGAGGACTAGTGTTACCTGGTCCTCAGATCTCGCAGGTAAATCCAGACAGCTAGCTGGACTCTCTTCCAATCTGAGGACTATGGTTACCTGGTCCTCAGATCTCTGCAGGGTAAATCCAGACAGCTAGCTAGACCATCTGTCTAATTTGAGGACTATGGTTACCTGGTCCTCAGATCTCTGCAGGGTAAATCCAGACAGCTAGCTAGACTATCTGTCCAATCTGAGTTTTCTGTTGCAAAACTAAAACTACTTTTGAACGTAGACATTAGACCAAAACAAACTCCTTCCCGAGGCTGTTTTGCAGCGGCTCAGTGCAACGCTAAGCACCGCCCAAGACGATTCTGATTGGTTATAAGAAATGCTGTTAAACCAGAGCAAGTTTTCCTCCCATCCCAGAATGCTGTCTGGACTCGCCAGACCCTCCATTAAGTGCGCTTTGGAAGAGGGTCTGGCAAATCAGAATCAGATCAATACTATTTTTTATTTTTTTATTTTTATTTAACCTTTATTTAACCAGGAAGTCCCTTGAGATTGAAATCTCTTTTTCGAGGGAGACCTCGATATATTGATCCCCCAAGTGAAACACTGTGTTACACTTGCACAAATAGTAGAAATATAAATAAA
>NC_045743.1:19757048-19761895 GCF_008692095.1 Etheostoma spectabile | reverse complement strand
AACCAAACTTACACCAAAGTCACATTATAACACCAACTAACCAATGGAGTTAGTGTTCAGCGAAGCAGAAATAAACGTTTTTGTCAAAAGGAGTCTGGTGGCTTTGAAGAGAGCAGAGATAACGGTGCTGCACTTACTGTTTTCCAAAAAGCGCATGCCTGCGTACTAACCTGTCTGTGTGTGTTGAGGGGCGTCGTCACAGTAACCAGGTCATCGTGGATACTGCGAACAGGAGGGGCTCCGCTCTTATCTTTGGGGGTGGGGACAACGGGCTGCGGAGCAGAGCCTCCTCCTCCTCCTGGAGCACAGGACAGAATACACTTGTAAATTGACAGAAAAAAACACAACAACTGGCTGATGTGCAGAGGGGGCGTCTGTCTTCCTGCTGACCTCGGGGCGTACCTGTGCTCTCCATGATGGGCGTGGACAGGCTGAAGGGGCGTGGCTGGGGGCTGGCTGGAGCTGGCAGGTCACCCATCAGGAAGCCAGGGAGAAACTGAGCTCCAGGGGTCGGCTTTGGGGAGGTAGGAGAACCCAGGGACATCGGTTCAGTCCCCACTGAGGGACAGGGAGACGGGTTAAACTAGTTAGGGGGTCCTCTGGGCCGGTTCAGACTAGCCTGTTATTCGCCACTAGGGTTGGGCTCGAGAACTGATCACTACTTGGAATTGTTTAAAAAATTACAATTACAGTTTCTTCTTTGGAACCGTTTAGAGGATTTTGATTTCAAATGTCATCATCGCTTCCCGATTTAATATGCGTTTTGGTTTTGGTTTCCATAGCGACAGGCGCTTGTTGTGTTGCAGCCATGGAGCACAACCATCACAAAGACATCACCCGCCTTTAGCATCCCGTTAATTAGCCTGTGCCTATGTTATCTCCTAACATATACCTACCACTCCGTCTCTGCTGATTGGGAATGATTGAGATTTCTCTTGCACAGCTACCAGAAGACTTACAACTTTCAGACAGGTTGCTGACGTCACATCTACGTTGTCAAGATCAGTTGGCGGCTGCCTAGTAACGCTCGGCATCACCGGAAAAGTGCTTCTAATAAACTTCAAGGGGCTCCGTCCAGAACAACGGGATCTGTTGGTCCCTTCCTTTAACTGTCTATGTTTCGGGGCTTGTTTTCAAAGGCCTCGTTGCTAATTTGTCTCGCGAGTTCTGGAAACACTGTCCGCAGTTGGTGGAAATCGAGGGTTACAGGCGCAACATACAGTACCGTTATTTCACAGATAGTTGGGACATTTGTAATATATCGGCCAGTTTTACACTCTTTAACAACAGGTGGTTTTGTGTGCAAAGTAGCAATTTTGCTGGAAAGCATCAACTAGGTATCATGAAAGTTTTAACGCGGTTATAAACCGCTGACTGTCATCTAATAAAGTTTCATAACACCACAAAAATGAACATAAACGAGCTAACAGCTTCTCAGCAGCAGACCACAACAGATACAGCCTTGATAAAACACTGTATTTACCTTGTAGCTCCATCTCTATGCTTCCTCACTTTCTGGCCGCGACTTTCAAAAAGTAGGAAGTGACGCCGCGACGCTAGCTAGCTAAGCTAACTGATGTGTCACTACATATGTAACTATATCTCGCTGCTATTGCAAAGTCTAATTAAGTAAAAGCTGGTTGCTGACTTTTAGCATCCAATTAGTTCAAGGAAAGTGGTTGTTTAAAATCGTTGTAGTCTGTTTATAGAGCTCAGTAACGCTGTCGCTGGAGCGAACTGACTGGAAACTGAAAAAAAAAAGCTAACGTTAGCACCGCAGCTAACTAGGTGAACTTCCGGCGCGATTAGATAGCGTCAGCGTGATGACGCTTTGGTGGAAAGGTGAAAAAGGGCCCGAATCACCAGTTGGAAAAGTCTGTTTTTCCAAACTTCCTCGAAATAATAAGAAAGTCCGTGCTTTATTTCAGAAATTATTTTGTTTCTATTCCAAATGTTACATTTTATTGGAACCGATTTGTTAATGACATTGACTGGAAAAAGGTTTGGATGATTCCTCACAAATACCTGATAGTAGGCGAAAGAAGTATCATTTAGAATAATTCCCAGATATTACCCTGCGAATCATTACATGCTAAAATTTAAAAGAGACATCAATACAAACTGTTGTTGCTGTGAAGATCACCCAGAAACCGTTTTTGTTGAGACAATGAAAAAAAAAACACTGAACACAGTTCATTGACAGCAGGTTAAAGTATGTAAGTTTAACATTTAGCTGAAAATAATAACAGTAAAATAAATAGTATTAAATAGCGCATTATGATCAATAGGCATTCAAATAAAATAAGCATATACTTAACTGATGACTGATTGAGATGACTATGAATATTATGAAGAAGATAATGAAGGTGAAAAGAAGTGTTACAATTTTTTGAAATAACGTTGTGAAATAAACCCGTAATACATAGTACATATTATATATATATATATATATATATATATATATATATTACATACATATTACATACATATTAACATTCAACAAGTATAATTTAATGCATTTTTCCAAAAATAAGTTGAGTTGATAATAGTTTATAAAATAATAAAAAAATACATGGCTAATGGTTCAGTTATTAATTTGACTATTCCTTTCATATTATACAGTTTATTTATTTAATATTGGCCATTTTAGAAGGCGTTATAGAAATATTTATTACTATAACGTGGCCCCAAATTTCGTCAAGTTACCTCAGCTAATTAAAAAAATAAAGTCCCGTTGAATTAAACGTTTATCTTGTCAAAATAAAAGCTCAAAATCAACCGAGCAAAGGGGGCTTTTCAAGATATAGAAGGTAAATATACACTGGATTATTTCCGTAAGGGCCTTTTACATATTGACTGACGTTGATAAAACATATATATGGCTGTTTATGGTGAAAATAGGTATTTCAAGATAGCATATTTGCCCTAAAGGGTTAAACTGTAGAGTCATTTGATGGTGGTATCTGGGCCCTGGGTCATTGGTGTGACTTTTATTGTGAAATACTCTAACCGGAAATAGAGTGTGTTATTACGGATAGCTTGCATTGCCAGTTAAAGAAGTAGCTTGATGCCGGTCTGAGCCGGACGCTGTGGCGGATCTTCAGCTGCAGGTTTTTCAAAAGTTAAGACACGTCAAGCTGCTGGTTGATTATATTAAAGCTTTGGTAAAGGATAGATGGATACACGTTGGCGTTAGCTTGGTCAACACACTGCAGATAGCTTAATGTCGCGGTGAAGATACTAGGCTAGTTAGCTAGCAAGTTGTTATAGTTGCTGCTGACTGGAGGGGGACGCACGGCTAACGTTAGCTAGCTTAGCTTTTGGTGCAGGGAAGACGTCACATCGTCGTCAGGACAACATATCCAGCTGAACTGTGGCTGTTCTGTAAGTGTAGGTTTAATTTTCCTTTTAACACAGTGGTTTTACTTGTGTTATGAATACGTTTAGCTGTTTGTTTTAAAGCTGGTCCAGTAACGTTATGTACTAACTACGTTGTTCATGGGTTTCCTTTAATGCAATTTCCTTTCTTTATTGAACAGAGTTTATTTCAGATATTTTTCTTAAAACAGCTTTGACAGTTCACTGCAAGGCAATTTTATTTATATAGCACGGAAAATAGTAGACCAGACCAGGGCTAAAATACCAGAGACTATTAGACCAGACCAGGGCTAAAATACCAGAGAATATTAGACCAGACCAGGGCTAAAATACCAGAAAATATTGGACCAAACCAGGGCTAAAATACCAGACACTATTAGACCAGGGCTAGAATACTAGAGACCATTAGCCCAGACCAGGGCTAGAATACTAGAGACTATTAGCCCAGACCAGGGCTAGAATACTAGAGACTATTAGCCCAGACCAGGGCTAGAATACTAGAGAATATAAGACCAGACCAGGGCTAAAATACCAGTGAATAACATTTGGAGATACCCTCTTGCTTTGTCTAATACAAACTGATGACGCCTCATGTTGTCTCCCACTCTATCCTACCAGAAGAAATAAGATACCAAAAATACAGACAATTAACTGTAATTCCCTAACAGGAAATAAACATGAGAACAAGTTGCGGAGAAGAAAAAAATGGCAGTTCACTCCGACGACTCAGACAGTGTCTATACCTAACGCTTTTCATACTGTGTTCAACATCATTGGGGTTTGTTTAACATGCTAAGCTACAGGCAACAACAGTTGGCGGATCAGTTGTAAGGATCCTGCAGCTGCCATCCTGTACCGACGGTCCAGTTAAAGGGACATAAAGGTAGAGGGGTGTGGCCCAGTTGGCAGCAGACACTCCCCCAGCCGCCCCCATGCTCCGAGCCAATCCACCCTGGCCACATAAGTAACCAGGACGCTCAGACACACACACACACAGTACAACGTAGAACACACAGCAACTAATACAATTACCAAGGTTGTACCCTGCCATGCTGTCTGTGGTGATTCCCTTTCTTATCTTTAGTTATGTTTGCACATCATGTGAATAAACTAGCATCATGACTGGAGGATGGTTATGGCTGCAGGGTTGGGTGGAATAGATTAGAGCCCGACCGATAAAAGATTTTTAAGGCCGATACGATACAAATATTTGGTTATTTAAATAGCCGATATTCCAATATATCAGCCAATATGTTTAAAAAATAAATAAAACCAGAAACGCGAAACAAAACAGATTTCCCCAACATTAGTTATTTGTAGAGTATTTATGAGTGAGAATAATATCATCGAGAAGAACATCAAAAATATATTAATGTTCTGATAAATAAAATACAAAATTAAGATACAAATCTTCCTTTGAACAAAAACACAATAAAAAAATAAAATAAAGTTATTAGAATCATTTAAAA
>NC_045743.1:19754840-19757038 GCF_008692095.1 Etheostoma spectabile | reverse complement strand
AAAAATTTCATCGGCCATTATAAATGCCAATACCGATAGATTGGGAAATGCCTAATATCGGCCAATAATATCGGCCAGCCGATACATTGGTCAAGCTCTAAAATAAATATAAAATGATCAGTCGTTATCACACAGCGGTTAGTATCGCATTGCCAGACGTTACTCCACAGCGCTGTGTAACGTGGGATATTGATATTAGCTGATACATGGTTAAACCACAGTAGCTTATGTTTTTCAAAACTTGCCATTTTCAGCTTGTAGCTCGCTAGCTTTGAGGTTGTTGTTGTTGTTGTTGTTGTTGTTTCCCGAAGAGAACAGGCAATTTATCTTGGAAATGTACTACCGTTAATCCAGACTACACAGCAGTAAACCCAGTAGCACTGACCTGCTCATCTGCACAACAGTGAAGGAATAATGTGTATCTGTGTGTTCCAGGCGCTCGTCCTCTGCTGGAACTCGTGATGGGGGACAGGTTTGTCCTCGGGGTTCGACGGCCTCGTCCCGTCCAGTTAGTGGCGCCGCTGCTGCTCCTCGCCGTCCTGCTGGCGGCGGTTATGGCCGAGAGCCAGGACTATTACAAGCTGCTGAAGGTCAGCAGGGACGCCACGACCAGAGAGATACGGCAGGCCTTCAAGAAGCTGGCGCTCACCATGCACCCCGACAAAAACCCTGTGAGTTACTCAGAGAAACCCCCAACGTTAGCTCGGACATAACTCTTTAAATTCCCCTGAAACACCGGTTAACTCTGCTAAGAACTGGGGGTGTGGTCTTGACCAACTGCCACTTTGCTCGTTTGAAAGACATGATGTCTCTCTTTCAGGGGTGGGCCAAATTCTCTGGGCAGGCAAAGCAGAGAAAGGGGAGGTAACTTATGAGGTCATAAGGGGCAAGATTCCAGTTCGGCCCATCTGAGCTTTCATTTTCTCAAAGGCAGAGCAGGATACCCAGAGACCAGTTTCGGGCGTCCGGTTAGCTCACCTGTTTAAGCGTGCACCCCATGTACAGACCTCAGCCCTTACTGCATCGTCCCAGGGTTCGATGCCCACCTGCGGCCCTTTGCTGGATGTCTTCGCTCCCTCTCTCTTCCCTCTCTCATGTCAACATTTGTCCTCTCCAAACAAGGCCTAAAATGTCTAAAAAAAAACCTATCTTTCAGTAAAAGTACTTTATATATCCATGGGGAAAAGGCAGATTTTAAAATATTGATTTCTGCGTTTTATTTACTAACATCAGATCACTCACACAAAGATCTAATCGTAATTGGAGAACTGACTTATTTCAACCCAGGCCTGAATCAAAGTGTTGTGTGTTTTTTTTAGGGCGACTCCTCGGCCCACGAGAAGTTCCTGCAGGTGAATCGGGCCTACGAGGTTCTGAAGGACGAAGACCTCAGGAAGAAATATGACAAATATGGAGAAAAGGGATTGGACGAGCAACAGCAGGGAGGACGCTACGAGAGCTGGAACTTCTACCGATACGACTTTGGTAAGCCCGCGTAACCATGCACGCCTGTCATGTGTAACCACGGTGACGCCGCTTGGGGACACACCTTCAGTTGTTTGTCTTGCATTGAAACCGTGAGAGGACATTTAAACATTTATGATATAAAACTATGAGTTGATTTATTATTATTTTTTTATATATATATATATATATATATATATATATATATATATATATATATATATTTTCTTATTTTAATTGCTGTGAATGCATCAAAACCCGTCTTTCTGTTCAGGTATCTACGATGATGATTTGGAGATCATCACGTTGGACAGCGGAGACTTTGGTAAGAGACGTTTTTCTTTTTCACACCTTCAAACTGGAGCCAGTGATTTCAGCACTGGAAGATGTCAACTTTTACTCAATACTATTTCAAAACCACTTCAATGTTTTTTTAAATGCTGTAAAATTGAATAAGACGCCCCAAGATGAATGAAAGTAGAGATTTGTACTTGCCAAAGAGCGTTGTGTGGAATCAATCATGTTCTTTTGGGTAGTTAAAAAGAACACTGATATAGGAAAACGGGTCAATTTGACCCGAGGACAACATGAGGGTTAAACAAACCCCAATGATGTTGAACACAGTATGAAAAGCGTTAGGTATAGACACGTGAGTCTGAGTCGTCGGAGTGAACTTCCATTTTTTTCTTCTCCGCAACTTGTTCTCATGTTTATTTCCTGTTAGGGAATTACAG
>NC_045743.1:19727702-19754815 GCF_008692095.1 Etheostoma spectabile | reverse complement strand
TTAATTCTGTATTTTTGGTATCTTCATTCTTCTGGTAGGATAGAGTGGGAGACAACATGAGGCGTCATCATTTGTATTAGACAAAGCAAGAGGGTATCTCCAAATGTTATTCACTGGTTTTTAGCCCTGGTCTGGTCTTATATTCTCTAGTATTCTAGCCCTGGTCTGGTCTTGATATTTCTTGGTATTTTTAGCCCTTGTTCTGTCTAATAGTCTCTGGTATTTGCCTGGTCTGGTCTAATAGTCTCTGGTATTTTAAGCCCTGGTCTGGTCTAATAGTCCTCTGGTATTTATAGGTTCTGTTCTAACATGGTATACCGTCTGGTATTTTTATTAGCCCTGGTCTGGTCTAATAGTCTCTGGTATTTTGAGCCCTGGTCTTGTCTAATAGTCCTCTGGTTTTTAGGTCTGTTCTAAAGTCTCTGGTATTTTAGGCCGGTCTGGTCTAATAGTCTCTGGTATTTAGCCCTGGTCTGGTCTAATAGTCTCTGGTATTTAGCCCTGGTCTGGTCTATAGTCTCTGGTATTTTAGGTCGTGGTCTAATAGTCTCTTGGTATTTTAGCCGGTCTGTCTAACTCGGTTATACCCTGGTCATGGTCTCAATAGTCCCCTGGTATTTTTTAGCCCTGGTCTGGTCTAATAGTCTCTGGTATTTAGCCCTGGTCTGGTCTAATATTCCTGGTATTTTCGCCTGTCTGGTCTATAGTCTCGTATTTTGGTCGTCTAACAGTCTCTGGTATTTAGGTCTGGTCTGGGTCTAATAGTCTCTGGTATGTCCTGTTTTCTGAAATGAAAAGTAAAAGTTTGTGTGTGTGTGTGTGTGTGTGTGTGTGTGTGTGTGTGTTGTGTGTGTGTGTGTGTGGTGTGTGTGTGGTGTGTGTGTGTGTGTGTGTGTGGTGTTTTGTGTGTGTGTGTGTGTGTGTGGTGTGTGTGTGTGTGTGTGTGTGTGTGTGTGTGTGTTTGTGTGTGTGTGTGTGTGTGTGTGTGTGTGGTGGTGTGTGTGTTGTGTGGTGTGTGGTGTTTGTGTTTGTGTGTGTGTCTAGAGGCAGCAGTGAACTCTGGAGAATCTGGTTCATCAACTGTCTATGTTCCCACGATGCTCCCACTGTCACACTGGCTCAACGGTAATATACACTAAAACCCATCGCACACATACTAACACACGCACTGAACACACACCTTGTATAACGGTGTGGCGGCTCACTGCAGCTTTTACCTTCCTTTTATTTGCCATTTTCTTCTTTGCCCGGTTTTCTGTTTGGAAAATAAAAATTCTTTTTAACTTTTGTTCTGTTAAAGGGTTCTCTGTAGGAGGGTTGTGGCTCGAAGGGATACAGCTGGCAACGCCGTTGATTTAGACACCTAAACGACTAGTTAAGTTTGGACAAAAAATTGTTTGGAGATTAAACACTCCAAGAGGAACAATCCTGGCGTTTCTTGTGGTGAGGTATTCAATTATATCATAATCATATCATAAATTGGATTTTGATATTTTTGCGTAACTTTGGTCGAGCTAGATCCTTTTAGCCACAACCCTCTTTTTTATTTTTAGAAAGTTGACTTCAATAGAAATCTCAATAAATAAACAACTATGTCTGTCTTTCACGGTCAAACGTGTCTGTCCATCTAACGTGTGTCCTCTAACATGTCCATCTAACACTTCTTCCATCTAACTGTCTCTGTCTAACGTGTCTGTCTGTCTACGTGTCTCTCTAATTGTCTGTCTGTCTAACATGTCTGTTTGTCTCTGTTTGTCTACCGTGTCTCCACTCAACATGTCTGTCTGTCTAACGTGTCTCTCTAACCGTTCTGTCTGTCTACATGTATGTTGTCTTTCTGTCTGTCTAACGTGTCTGTTTTTCTAACATGTCGTCTAACGCCTGTCTTTCTCTTTAACTACTGTCTTCTAACATGTCTGTTTCCATGTCTGTTGGTTTAACGTGTCTCTCTAGACGTCTCTTTCTCTCTAACGTGTCTCTTCTCTCTACTAATGTGTCTGTCTAACGTGCCTGTCTTTTCTCTAACTAATGTGTCTGTCGTAACGTGTCTGCTGCCTGCCGAACGTGTCTACTAACGTTCTTCCTTCTCTAAAGTACGTGCTGTCTTTCTCTCTAACTAACGTTTCTCTGTCTCTTCTCCTCTACTAATGTTTCTGTCTAACGTGCCTGTCCCTCTACTAATGTGTCTGTCTAACGTGCCTGCTTCCTCTCTAACTAATGTGTCTGTCTAACGTGTCTGTCTGCTGCCGAACATATGGCTATCTAACGTGTCAGTCTTTCTTTCTCTGTAACTAACGTGTCGTCTTTCTCTGTAACTAACTGTTCAGTTCTTGCCTCTGTAACTACACGTGTCTTCTTTCTCTGTAACTACGTGTCTTCTTTCGTACTTCTCTTCCTCTGTAACTACGTGTCCTTCTTCCTCTCTAACTAACGTGTCTGTCTCACAGTGGAGTGAGTTTTGCCAAGAGATGGACGGGTCCTCAGGATTGGAGCAGTGAACTGTGAGACAACAACCATCTTGCAGGAGCAAGGCATCACCAGCTACCCCATCTGTTTGTCTTCAGAGCGGGACAGGTCTGTTCTACCATTCAGATCATTCATTGTTTCCTAACTCTGTCCTCCTCCGTAGTATACTTTATTATTAGTTAAATTTCAGATTGTGAACCAGTTGTAACTTCTATTACCTTAGTCTCGGTTAATTCTGTTGGGATAATGTCACTATTATCTATTTTGCCATGTCTCCCTTTGAAAAATAAAAGGAGTGCCATTCGTTCTGTACGTAACAACTAATATGATTTTTATGAAGCACTGACAATATCGGGCAAACGTTAACAAAACTTAAACACTTTACTAACATGTACCTATCTAACTGTTTCCTGCTTTTTTTACTGCTCCGTTATGTACCATCACACCTTGTCTTGCAGTAGGCCGCACATTAATCGTTATAAAATTGCATCTTGATGTTACTCCTTTTCTTGATTTAATTTTTAAGTACCTTTTTTACGAGCCAACTGCATCACAAACGCTATGACTTTTCTTTCGTGAGTTTAAAAATAGCTGTCATAAAACAGGTCTTTTTCTATTCAACAACAGGCAATTCGAAGTGCTTTAAAAAAAACGATTAAAATAAGAAAAGTTACAGTGCAGTACAAGAATTATAAATCACAGAGCAGTTAAAAACAGTCAAAATTAAATACGAAATAAAAGTTACATTGCAAAAAGTTAACATTAAAGAGCAGTTAAAAAACAGTTAACTATAAAAGCAGATGAAATAGACGATTTTAGACTGCTAGCTACTGGGGAGTGTTATCGCCCCCAACCACACCCACAACACACACACACCACACACACAACACACACACACACACACACACCACACACACACACACACACTGTTATGGGGCCCAATACCATTTTTTTGGAAACCCAAATTTGTTGACCAATCAGGTCGCTCTACACAGGCGAACCACATGTCTTTACCCCGCTCATCACCACGGGCCCTGCGGATCATGGGACTTTGTACTCTGGTTACCCGTAACCTAGAGTGGACTACTGCTGAAAAATCTCGCTGTACTGATTCTGTGAGCTCAGCATCAAGAGCAATCTTGTTTTAGCTATCATTATTAACATGTGATGACACACGTTTGTCTCTCTGTAGAGCCGGAGAAGTTTACGGGAGCGTTCTAAAGACACCTGGTCCACTTCTCCATGAAGTCAATCACAACAAACCGTCACTGAAGCTCAGGCAAGGTAAACCTTTATTCTTCATGCACAGATAGATCTATCTATTGGTTTAACTTAAGTTTATGAAGACATACTGTAGGCACATATTTGGTAAGGGGTTTTATGGGTACTTTCCAAGAAAATTTTTAGGTTTCAATTAAAAAATGCCATTTGGTGCCATATAGTATATACAGTGAGGAAATTAGTATTTGAACACCCTGCTATTTTGCAAGTTCTCCCTTAGAAATCAGGGGGGTCTGAAATTGTCACCGTAGGGCATGTCCACTGTGAGACCGACTTAATCTAAAAGAAAAAAATCCAAATCACAATGTAATGATTTTTTTAAAAACTATTATTTGTATGATACAGCTCAGTAAAGCGGGAGAAAGTTGTGATAAAGTGGTAGAAAGTATAACTCCTGCATGACAACATTCACTTGACATAAAAAAAAACATATCATACAAAACGTTGGAAAAAGCTCAGCGATGATTAAATATAAAAACCTGCTAAGAAATACACTCGGGTCCAACTGCAATCATAGTATCTGATCACTTTTTATATAGTCATTTAGTTAGTCTGAAGCTCTCATTGATTATATTTTCTTTGGCTTTTGATGTGCCCAGTGGGGATGTGTACAAAGTACATTTACTCCCTACGTGTACTTAAGTACAATAGTGAGGTACTTTGCTCGAGTCTTTTTCTTAGATGCCACTTTCTACCCGCTACATTTCAGAGAGAAATATTTAACTGCACTAATTCATCTGACAAGCTTTAGTTTTTGCACACATACAGTAGGTAGTTTTATAAATATTGTTTTATTATTATTGTATAATATATATTATATATTTTATACTTATCGTACCCAGAATATATTCTGATTAAGTACTTTTAAAACTTAAGTACATTTTCCTTGTTTATGTGTGAACCTGTTTCTGATCTGCTTTTGTTGTGTGGTGTGTGTGTATTATGCGCTCCTGACGTGTGTGTGTGTTTGTGTGTGTGTGTTTGTGTGTGTGTGTGTGGGTGTGTGTGTGTGTGCTGCGTGCGTTTGTTCTCTGACCTGTGGTGTGTGTGGTGTGGTGTTTGTGTGTGTGTGTGGTGTGTGTGTGTGTGTGTGTGTGGTGTGTGTGTGGGGTTGTGTGTGTGTGTGTGTGTGTGTGTGTGTGTGTGTGTGTGTGGTGTGTGTGTGTGTGGTGTGTGTGTGTGTGGGTGTGTGTGTGTGTGTTTGTGTGTGTGTGTGTTTGTGATGGTGTGTGTCTTGACGTTTGCTTGGTTTTAGGTAACGTTTTCAGCGAGATAGAGAGAGCGTACTTGTTCAGGGCTTCAGCTGGCTCATCACCTTCGCTCCGACACTGGAGGTAACACACCACACACACACACAGGTTTTTTCAAGCATGAAAGTGTTTCTGCGGTGCGATTAGTCTGTTGAAACATTCAATCACCATTCTCTCAATTTCAATTTAAAGACTTTATCGGTATGACAACAGTATTGCTTATATTGCTAAAAAGATAACATATCATAAAAATAATTTAACAATACACTGTAAAACACATAACTATAACAGGACACAAACTGTAACATGAAGTGATAAAGGACACAAAGAGTACTATGGTAAACCAAATCATAACACAACTTGCTTTGTCTGTCTCTCTCTCTCTCTCCTGTCTGTGTGTGTCGTCTGTCTGTCTGGCCATGTCTCTGTCTGTCCATGCTCTGTCCTGTCATGTCTCTGTCTTTCGTCAGTCTCTGTCGTCCATGTGTCTGTCTGTCTGGTCTGTCGTCTGTCTCTCTCCCCCTCTCTCTCCTCATCTCTCTCTCTCTCAGATTGCTGGAGCCAGGAACAGACAGAGGTGCTGGGATGTTGGGTGAACCCAGGCACCATATAATTTTTTTCTTACAAATATCCTCTGCTAATTGTGATAGAATAAAACCCCTGAAATAAAGTAGCTGAACTTGCACAATTTGCAAACATGTCTAACATTTTAGGTCAACAATCAACAGCATCACTTGCTCAAGATCAAAACGTCCAGTTTTTTTAATGGATTAATGTTGACAGCAAACAACAGTTTAACTTTAACATTACATATTTAAAATGTCTTTTTTTTCTATAGTATATGCTTAAACCTGACAGATTAAGACTTATTACATCTGTGTCATTGTAGTTCTGTGGCCTTTACAGGAACCACAGAGTGTAAACAGCGCATGAAGGAGTAATTGAGAATCATTGTTCATTTTTCTTTTTTTTCATTAACCTTTTATCTTAATAATTACATGACATATATGGGACTTAAAGGTCCTATGACATGCTGGTTTTTTGGTGATGCTTTTATAGACCTTAGTGTCCCTAATACTTTATCTGAAGTCCCTTTTATATAACCTTAGGTCCCCTAATACTGTATCTGAAGTCTCTTTTATATAGACCTTAGTGGTCCCTATACTGTATCTGAAGTCTCTTTTATATAGACCTTAGTGGTCCTAATACTTTCTGAAGTCTCTTTTATATGACTTAGTGCCCTAATACTGTATCTGAAGTCTCTTTAATAGACCTTAGTGTTCCCTAATACGGTATCTGAAGTCTCTTTTATATACCCTTAGTGGGTCCTAATACTGTATCTGAAGTCTCTTTCCCGAATTCAGCCCTTGGTGCAGATTACAGCCACCAGAGCCAGTCCCATAATGAGCTTTCCTTAGTAGTGCCATTTCTGTGCTTTAAATGCTATTTGAGGAGGAGAAACCCTAATAAGGCAAATTTGCGTGCCATGGACCTTTTAAAACTCTAAAGTCTCACCTTCACAATCCAATCTGTGTTAAACCGGTTAACTGCTGTCTAACTTTGTGTCTGTGTGACTTGTGTAGGACGGTCTATGTGAAGGTGGGATGGATGACTGCCTCATCAAGGAACAGCTCTGTGGCAGTTTCAGGTAATGATACGGCACCTTCTGCAACACTACTGACGAAGGGATTGCAATTAAGGATTTTCCATGTTGATATTGTCTGGATTAATGGATTAGTTGTTTGTTCTCTATAAAATGTCATAAAATGGTGAAATACGTGATCATGTTTCTCAAAGGCCCTAGATGACGTTCTCAAATGTCTTGTTTGGTCCACAACCATCAAGATATTCAGTTTACTGTCACAGAGGAGAGAAACCCTAGAATAAATTACACATTTAAGCAGCTGCAATCACAAAAGTTCTACTTAGTTTCATAAAACATGATTCCAACCATGAATCGACTATCAGAAAAGATGTCCTGTCAGAGGTGCCTTGCGACGTGGCCACAACTAACTGCCCCCGGGGCAATCAACGTGTCTACTTCTACTCTTTCTGCTGTGTTTCAGGGACGATGGTGCGAGGCTTTGTTCCCACCTGGAAGTTCTCTGGATCAGCCGGGCAGCGTCCTGGTACCTAACCACCCAACTTAACACAAGTAGTACTGCTGTAGTAGAGCTGGCGTATATCGATATAGTGAGACTAGATATCGCAGTATCTTAATCCGGCATAAATGTTTCTTTTCCTGTTTTTAAAGGCTGTTTACCGTAAGTGACGTCATTTCTGATCTTACCAGACTGTTGAGTCTGTCTTATTATTGCCTTCCTCCTTAGTCTTATATCCACATAATGATGATTTGTTATCAAAATCTCCATTGTGTAAATATTTTTGTGAAAGCACCCAATATGTCAACCCAATTCAATCGTTGCAGTATTGTAATCGAGGTATTTTGGTCAAACTATATTGTTGTTTTTTCCACATCGCCAGGGCCCTAGGACTGGGTATCGCCTCCGATTTTCATAATTGAATCTATTTTGATTCAATATTAATCAGTCCCCAGACCATTAGCTTGGAATGAAAGAGTGTCTCGATACCTAAAGCTGGTAAATCGTACAAGGAACCCTCTCCTGCTGCGTCATTAAAATAATGAAATAAAAAAAAGTTGAGTTAAAATTAACTCCAAAGCACCTACAGAGACAGAAAAAGCCATTCTTTATTGCAGGACGGTATAACTAAAGCCATACCAGAGTTACCCATTGGAATGGTTTTTTATGCCAAGTATCCCCTGACCGTCGCAAAACAATACAGGTACTATACTGCTGGCGGGATAGATTTACTTAACACCAACCTTGTAACTGAAACATTTAAATGCTAACGTTTCAAATGTTGAGTCCTCACTAAGATCATCATAAGGATTTGATTTGGAAAATCCATTTTTTCAGTCTGAATGTATCTGTGGTTGAGCCTGTGTTCCAGGGCTGAATACTCTGGACAGTAAAGAGATTTACAATCGGGTCATTAGACATCTGCCCGACCTGGAGCTGCTCGCCGGGTGACAGCTTCCAGGTACACACACTCACAACACACGCTCAGCACACACTCTCACACAGCTGTCAGAACACGCAAACTCTCCACAGTTCATATTCAATATACATGTTGTTGTAACTTCCTGTTCCCAAGTAAGCTGGCCCATCATCTGGTTGGTGAGTTTATCGTTTAGACAGAAGCCCCGCCTCTAAGAGTACAAAAGCTACAGCCTTTCCTCCTCGAAACGACCACATACAGGTACTGTCTGTCTGTCTGTCGTCTGTCCGTCCGTCCCCTGTTCTGCGCTATCTCTATCGGCTGGTGTATCGACTGGTCACTTTCTGTCGCTGTTGTCTCTCGGTCTTTTCTCTTTCTGACTGTCTGTTGCTCTCTGTCTGTCTGTCGCTCTCTGCTTGTCTTCGCTCTCTGTCTCCGTCTGTAGCTCTCTGCGGTTTGTCTGTCGCTCTCTGCCTGTTGTCGTTGCTCTCTGTCCCTCAGTCTGTCTGTAGCTCTCTGTCCTGTCTGTTCACCCTCTGTCTTCTTGTCCGGTCGCTCTCTTTCTGTCTGTCTCTCTGTCTGTAAGTCTAACTGTCTGTCTGTCTCCCAGGTGCGCAAGTCGACTGTACAGCAGACTCAGAGTTGTGTCAGTCGCTCTACATCCATATCCCTGTGTGGCTGTCTTAAAGGACTGGGATCCACACTTTGATAATCCCCACGGTTGGTACCACCGACATCAAATAAACTTCGGACCCGCAGTCTGGAGTTCCCCTTTCTCACATGTTGCACCCAACAGAGAGGTCTGTGTCAGATGTGTTCTCACTGGTCCGGGCCTGGGGTGCGTGACGAGGCAGATGCAGATTAACCGCAGTCAAGGAGCCTGTTCGTAACTTTGCCATACCACCGAGTCCTTGCTGTTCCTGTACTTTGTCTGACAATTTTTAGACAGAAGTTCTGAATCTCATCGTCGTCTCCCGTTAGACTTTTCTTGGCGTCTTTGTGTAACCACCTTCTTCTTATTCACCTTCGGTGTTTTCTCTCTGGTTTTACACAGCAGCCCTGAGAGCAACCTTGCTGTGAAGTGCTCTTGGCATACGGGCAATCAAAAGATAACAGCCCTTTATGCTTTCTGCCCATTAAAGGCCAAGGTATTGTTGTATGTTGTGGTTTGAATGTGCTGCCACAAACGAAGTTTCCTGACAGGAAAACTAAAGTTCTCTTTGATTTGTTTTGATTGGATTTAACATCTATAATTTGCAAATGTCCATTTGAATGTTCTGGTGATTCACTAATAACACTCATCTTTTTTTGCTCTGGTGTGCTTTTCTGTTTTCCATAACCTCCGTGTCTGTCCTGTCGTAGTAAAGACGTGTTGTACACATCGTGGGTTTTGCGAGGACAGCGTTCGTGCTCACGTGACGACTCTGAAGACCGACAACCTCCCCCTCGGCCAAAAGGAGCCCTGGCTGGTCGACTTCTTGCGTCCGGTTTGTAGCAAATTATTCATCGCGGAAGACCGTTTTCCTTGATGCTGCTTGGTTCTGTTAATGCTTCAGGCTTTTCAGTAGTGTAGCACAGCAGACAAAACTAACTGCCCCCCCTTTAGTTCCTTACAAATAAACATCATCATAGTAGGAATCATGCACACCCCAGAAGAATATTCTTTCTTTGTGTGTTGTAAATTTGTGGTTTTTATCCGCGGAACTGCAACAGAAAAAACTCACTGGCACTTAACCTTTGTTGTCTTGTCAAATTTTGAAATCACAATTGTGTTTACTTTTATTTGATGTTTTTAAAAGACTCTTCCTTTTTTCCACATTTTTTATGCTTTCCCCCCCTTTTTCATTTTTTGAAGTTCGCAAAACTCACGTAACACTAACTTATTACTTTAGTTTTCCAGTTATTTTGGTAATTTATGGTCATACCTCATTATAGGAAATTATATGATCCTCACAGACTGGAATTGTCACTTTACTCATACTATTTTAAAACCCACTTCAATTTGTTTTTCAAATGCTAAAATGGAATAGACGCCCCACAACTACTAAGTGAATTTGTACTTGCCAAAGAGCGCGTGTGGCATCCATCATGTTTTTTTGGATACTTCAATGGGTATTTAAAAGAACATTGATATGGACACGGGTCTTTGACCCCAGGACAACACGAGGTGTTAATAATATACAGGTGGAAATGCCACGTCATTACCTCAGATAGTTTTATACTTCACCAGGGCTGCTTGATGACCCAGCCGTGTGACTCCCTGTTTGCCTCAGGCAGTGATGGTGTACCACCTACAACACACAAGAGCCATCGAGAGACAGACGCGGATGAATAATCGTTTTGTTGTAATGTTTTGGCTGCTTCTCCTAGAGTCCAGTGTGAGACATTTGGAGACACCTTAACCAACTATTCAGTAAACGATTCCGTATTTAGGCAATATTCTCATCGCTTTGCGTTGCTTCACCTTTACGACGGGAACTGAGCTGTTATCTCTCTCTCATCAAGCCACCAGACTCCTTGACAGAAGATAATTTACCTCACAGACACACGTTTTGCTGCTCCCCACCGCTGCCTCCATCGGATAGTTAGTTTGTGTTTTTGTGACCGGGTGATTTAAAGGGTTAGGACCTACCTACTGAGGATGGCAGCGGTGAGCAGCACTCCCGTGTTCTGCGAGGTAAAATGTCTGTTTTTGTCAAGGAGTCTGGACAAAGCTGACAATATTCTAAATACAAGCGTCACTTAAACTGCTATCAGATGTTTTTTGGAAGCCTGACCGCTAAAGGAATTTTACGACCGATACGAATATTTGAATATTTAAAAAAACAAATATATTTATTTTAAAAAATCCAGAAACGCGTAACAAACATAAAAGATTTCCTTACATTAGTTATTGTGTAGCTATTTAGTATTCACTAAAATATATGATAATGTTTTTATTGGTCCACAACGGAACAGAAGAACAGAAAATATATTAAAGGTCTGATAAATATTTGTCATTATGGATGATTCGATGAATGAATGTTAAAAACTATTTTTATTTTTTTAAATCGGCCATTGTTTGCTGATACCTATCTTTGGGAAATGCCTAATATTGCCCGCATAATATCGGCCCGCTCGAATATCGGTCGGACTCTAGTTTTTAGTCCAAACACTCCTAAATGAGTGCGGCATGAGAGAACCTGAGCTTTGTATTTGGGGTTTTTATGTATATTCACGCTTTCACAGAGACCTGGACATGCTTACAAAAACCACTCTTGGGTTTAGATATCATTTAAATAAATGTTTGATTCACTGTGCAGTGCTTCCTCCGTGTCGCGCTTTGCTGCCTGAACTGAGAAAAGCTTCAATCCATTTGGCCGGAGCAGTGAAGTTTGGTACTGTGACTGTACCATCCACCAAAACCTCTGCTCTACGGTGACGCACACCACCTCTGGACTGCGCCATTAATTACAGTAAGAGACGGGTATATACCACAGAGGGACTGATCTTATTGTGTCTTCTTCCTCCCTGTTTCTCATAACATTCAGGCCTATCCCACCACAGTGATCTTTAACGGCTCCTCTGTTCACGAATAGAGACAGCTTCAGCTGACGCTCCTGGGTTCATACAGTACTGCTGCATTATCAAGGTTTGGTTTGTCTTTTTCGACCCTTTTGTGCCCCCCCCCACTGATTTTTGTCACTTTTTCGTTTGTCGACTTTTTTCTCTAGCCTTTGAAATTTTCCGTGGGCTTTTACCCAACTTTGTTTTGTTTTTATACATTTGTCACTTCTATTGACATTTTTCCTCTTTATTTTTTATTTTTTACATTTTTTGAAAAGTTCTTTTGCCAAGTATTTTTATCTCCAAATGCTAAAAATTGACAACAAAAAAACCTCCCAAATTCCATGAAGTAGTGACTGATTATTATGTAACTTGTCCCATCCACGTTACTTTTTTTGTAAAACGTGTTTGAAAGAAAACTCATTTCCTGATATAGAAACTTTTAAAAGGGGTCAAATGTGACCAAGACAACAGGAGGGTTAAACTTTCTTGTGGCAGCGATGAGCAGTGATGTTTTCCTGTTCTCACACCGCCTCAAACCCATCAGACAAAGTGATTATCCGTGCTCACATATTGCTACTCGAGACTCCGGTTGCACTTCTCCAAAAGTTGATTGATCTCAACTTTTTTACAGCCGCAGGCAGCTGCAGTTTTTTTGTGTGTCCTCCCTCTGTGGCCCCTACTGCTGCACCCTAAACACACTCCCCTCAAACACAATAAATGGAAAGACCTCGTTTTCGCCGCAACCCGTCTCATGGCCGACGCAGGCAACGGGAATGCGGTTGCAATCCAACATATCCACACTACTCCTATTGCTTTTTTGCTGGCACCTTCCCAGAATGGTCCACAAAAAAAAAAAAGGTTGCATCCCTAACACCAGGTGAAGAACATCTTTGTCACATTGTTTTTTGTCTCTGCAGATCTGGTCAATCCGTCCGGTGATGGTCCTTGATCCTTCCAGCTTCACGGAGAGAGTTAAAGGTAAACTAGTTCCCCCCCCAGGAACCGATAGTGCTCTACTTACTAATGGTGTTTTTCCACTGTAAGCGAGCATCCGGAACGTACCTCCTATGGGGAGATTCTGGGCTAACAAGCCTCACTTCTGTTTGCATCCCATTGACTGCCCATTCATTTTGGCTTCACTTTGACAGCCAATAACTTTACATCGCGAAGCGTTTAAAAGACTCTATTTGTCCGTTGTTTATTTCTAACGAAACACAACAATGTATAAAAGGCTTCTGTTACGCTTGTAGCTCACTTATGGCTCCGTAGCAGAACGTTTTTGTAAAAAAGCTAAAGATTGTGTCATACCAAGCAACTTACTGTCCCACAGTAGAGGAATTATCGTAAGTAAGACAGTTTGACTTACATCAGCTGTGTATGTTTATTACTAATGTTTACTAGCATCGTTAGTTAGCTGTCATTAGCCTGTGTCTATGTTATCTCCTAACATATAGTTACGCTCTCCGTCTCTGCGATTGAAATGATTGAGATTTCCTTGCACAGCTACCAGAAGACTTACACTTTGCAGACATTTTGCTCACGTCCATCTCTTCAAGCTGTTGTGAGGCTGCGCAGTGACGCTCATCTCACCGAAAGGGACCTCACTGGTCTAACGTCGAAGTATATATGGCGGGGCGCGCGGTGGTCCATTCTTTCACTGTCTATGGTTAGAAAGACGCAAGGAAGTGAAACACAGGCGAGAGCACCATTATTTACTAAAAGCTTCTCTCTCTTCTGCTTGTCTCCGGATGGGTTGTTTCAGGTCGAGCTGAGGGGCAGATCTGGGCGGTGGTTTCTACGCTCCGTGGTGCGGTCCTGTCAGCTCTGCTCCGAATGAGACGCAGGCCAGGGTACAACACACGTTGTTTTTTTTCAATACATACATCCATACATACAATACATACTGAAACACCGGCTGGGCTGTGCACAGAAAACCAGCCAGAGCAAACTGTTTGGCTCCGGGTCATTTGCAAAAAAACCTGTTTACACCACGCAGAAAATACAGAGCATCATATTTAAAGCTCTGTACCAACACCTGCAGTTGTTTTTTGCATATTTGAAAATACAGGCTGTCACATGATAACTGACACTGCCAAATGCTTCAACTAAGCACGGGCGTCAGTCTAGCAAGACCTGTGCTCCTGCGGTTTTGTTTGACGAAGACCTCAGCCGATACTTTAGCAAAAAACCGTTTTGTTACTCTTAAAAAACAAAACAAATGTTATTTGTCACATTAAAGGTTGAGTAACTTTATTAAGGTGCTGTAGATCCGGAATTACCCCAATTTCCACAGGATCCGAGTCATATGTTTCCATTAAAGTCAGTGTGTTGTATTCCACTGCCTGTGGAGCGGCTGCGTCCCGAGGCAGAATACGCAGAGAGATCCACAGCAGTTCAGCACACTGCAGACTGACAGGAAGTTGAGCACAGAAAAAAAGAATAAAACATCCGGCTAATTTTCAAAATAAATAGAGCGTGCTCACGGCGGATCATATCCCTGCACTACACCTTGAAAACAGAGTTGTTCCCCTCTCCCTCTCTGGATGGAGACAAACTGTTGTTGGTTTGTGTTATATTCTACGTGAATTTGTGAGATCTCGGGTCCTCGAGACTTAGCTGTCAGTCTCGGCCGCAGCGCCCCGCAACAAGCGGACCTGGTGGGTTTTGACGGATGGCGGAGCACGAGCCGTTACGCAGCGTAAACGTCCGCAGCGTTACGCATTCTGTGGACATTCGGGGTTGCCAAAAAATTTGAACATTATCCATTCTCAGTCCTATCCCCCTTTCCGCATGACCAAAACGTCTCGTGAGCCTACCCCCCCAAGGGGAATAATAGCAGTGATTGACAGCAGTTAGACCCTCCCTCACTCCCGGCCTGATGGGTGCATCTTCACAGGAAGCGTTGGATTTTTCTAATCTTCTACAGGCTGGTTGAGCCAGAGGCTTTATGTGTTGTTTTTTTATTGATTTTTTTTAATAACCTGCTTCATGCAGTTTCACTCATTTCAGCGAATACGATACAGAAAGTTAGTCTTATAATTCTTACCTACGCACTTTTATATACCCTCTTTTTCACACTCCTACACCAGTACAATGTAGTGGAATTGAATTACTGCATTTATCAACATAATAGTATTTGGATGAAGTGGACGGTATTAATATAGCATCCAGGGTTCAACCTAGGGGTTCACCACTTGTGGTTAAGGCGCCCATCTACTTTCCGAGCCACCCTGTTGGGTGGAGCAGACGTGAAGGTTTACTTGTCCAACTGAGAGTGTCTTACTGTTTCTTCTCCCCCCCCAGCTGCTGTCAGGTCAGATCCTGTGGCTCCGTCGACTGTACGGTTTTCAGTCGTTCTGTCAGGGTCCAACGTGAGGGCGTACCCTGAAACTCCGCCTGTACCCCGGCAACACCCGACAGTCAGGATCGCTTCATGTATGTACCGGCACTTGGAAATACTTATTTATTTAATTTACTCCTGTACACAATCCAAATATATTAAAAGTTCAGCAGTATTCTTAGCTTCATGTCGTGAAAGGAAGTTTTTGGTCGCATTTTGCGGTTTCCTCCCACATTTTTTCAAGTGTATTTCACTTTTGCAAAGGTTTTGCAACTTTTTTGTTGCTTTGTTGACATTTTTTGTATAGCACGTTACTAACAAGTTATTGATCAAAAGTTACACTTCATTAGATATTGTATTAAAAAACACCAGGTACGCGCCGGGTCCGGGTTAAGTTTGCCCGGACTTAGTTAATGTCCTGTGAGAAGCCCGAATTAGAAGAAATAGAGATATTAACATTTTTATACAGTCCAACCTGCTGTGACAGAACTTTTTGGTTAATGGGGTGTGTGTCCGTGTGTGTGTTGTTCGTGTTGTCCGTGTGTGTGTCCTCAGGAGTTATAATGGCGGAACAGGGATGCCCACTCCTGAGATCATGGGCACTGAGTGAGGAACTTTTCGTTCACAATTCTCTTGTCTTTTCTCGTGTCATTTTTCTGTATGTACAGTTACAGCCAAAACACAACCGCGCACGAAGGGGCAGCCAGCAGAGCTATTTTAATAATCTGTCTGTTCATACCAGTTGCGATCAGGCGCGGAGCAGCGATCCTTTGCCATCTCCTCTATTTTATTTGTCAAGCCAGGCAGGTACTTACTACAGACGAGGCCACAGTGCAGCCCCAAACTTGCAAAAATAAAGAATTTCAAATAAACACCCAGCCCGTTGGCAGGAATCGACACATTCGCGGGGCCTTCAGCGTGTGTGCGTGTGCGTGTGTGTGTGTGTGTGTGTGGGGACAGCATGAACACAGCGGAGAACACGTCAATAGCCGGGCCGCTGAGCGTGTTCTCCACACAAGTGTACCTGTATTGTGGCAGTAAACCCTTTTCTGATTGGGTTGTTTTGTTTGTGTCAGCTCTTTAACCCAAGCGTCGGTGGACCTGACTCCAGAGTCCTTCAGGTCGTCTGGTTCTGTCGGGCCAGGATCACTGGTCTTCTGGATTTCTACCTCCGTGTGTGTACCCTTTCAACACTTTCCCCGGAGTTTGAAACCCTGGCTCGGGGACACCTCTATTCTTTCTCGAAATAATTTTTGTCTTTTAACCCTCGTGTTTGTCTTCCCGCTGACCTTTGGTTGTCTTTTCGACCCTTTGTGCCCCCCCGATGATTTTGTCACTTTTTCCAACTTTGTTTACTTTTTCTGAGCATTTTTGTTACTTTTTTGACATCTTTTCACATTTTTGTCCACTTTTATTTGGCATTTTGTTCACATTCAATCACTTTATTACAGTGGTCACTTTTTTTTTTTGCATTTTGGTTACTTTTTTTTCAACATCTTTCACATTTGTGTCACTTTGTTCACATTTTTAGTCATTTATTGACATTTTTGTTTTTTCACTTTCAAAGTTCTTTTAACCAATTGATTTTCTCCTCCTTTTTTCTCTCTGATTTTTTCTCTGAAATTGACAACACCCAAATCATGAAAGTAGTGGACTGATTATTTTTTTTTATTCAGTTTTTCAACGTGTGAGAACGTTGTTGTTACTGTTTACTTGGTCATCTATGTCCTTATTTTGGGAACATTAGTTTGAAAGAAACCCAAACTTGTGAAATGAAACAAAGGTCAAAATTGACGCCGAAGACACGGGAGTGTTAACTTGCGTCTGTTCTGTGGTTTTTCTACGACGCAACAGACAAACGAGACCAACTCTTCTAGCAGCTACGGGCTGTGACAGGAAACCTAAAGATGTTCTCTGTTGATTGCCAGCCCTTAAAGGGGAAGTGTCGAGCGGGGAAGTGACGTGTCAGGGCTCATCATCAGACCTGCCAATCGCAGGAATCACCCGCCTACCCCAACAGTTCAGAGTCTTACCGTACCTGGGGACACGGAGGGTTGAGACAGACACGCAGAAATACAGGCTTCAGCTGTCCTACTAACCCTTTTTTTTAGAGAACTAACCAGGACGTTAGAGACAGCGTTCCATAAAGCCAGTTCAGACCAAAGATTCACGACCAGATGAAAACGTCCTTGCAACGAGCCGTGCTGCAGCGTCCTAAAGCTGCCACTTCACACTTATGAGAGAAACCAGACGGGTGAATCATCTCCATAGCAACGCTTCTTCTTTGTACTTCCGTTCTACTTAAAACATTGAGGCTTTTTTGTAGCTGCATATATAATTTGTTTTTGTCAAAATATGAATGGGGGTAACATGAGTTTAGTTACAGGTGCATTTCTAGTGATGAATTGGTGAAAACACTTTTATGATCTCGCTCCACGTATAACGTTAACAGCTTTCTGGCGCTGTTGAGGCGAGATTTAAAAGTCTACCAGCTGTTTTGTAACATAAATAAAATGGATTATGGATCATTTATTTCTACGTTAAAGCTGACTTTACCAGCTGACTTCTCTATTGGCTGTTGGACAGAGATGTCTCTACGTCCTAAAACCAGCCTCTGGGACTGGACCAGCAACTTCTCCATTGCTAGTTTTTTTTTTTTTTTTTGGGCTAAGTTCGTGGCTCTCTGCTGCACACAGTGAGGGCTGTGTGACGCATGCCTTAAAATAATAATAATAACGTAGAAATTGGCTAAAATATATCCATCTAAATTCTATTTCTACTGTAAACTCCATCACAATACGGCACTAAACTTGCACTACATAGGTTTTACTTACAGACTATCTATCTATCTATCTATGAATACATTTTAAGTTGGTTCTACACACTAGTTGTTTGTTCTTGTAGCCTATCTGTTATTTACGTGTTTTTCAAACTACATTTTAAAGCCATGTGTTGTGTGTGTTTGACAGCATGACAACAGGCGAGAACACGTCAATAGCCGGGACTCTGACGGGATCGCCGACATCGTCAGACAGCGACTACAACAGCTGTCGCCGCGGTACCAGCAAACGGAAGTAGGTCGCTGTTCACCTCAAGATTAGGATAACAAGACAACGCCTCTCTGTCCACACACGTGTGCACCTGTAGCAGATTTACCTCATACTGGCAATCACTCCACCCCCAATTCATTTCAATACTACATTACAGTGGTTGCTCAAAGTTACATACACCATGCTTAAGTGACTAAAAAGAGAATAAACAAAATCATGTTTGGAAATTTTTTTAATACCTATTAAAAAATGAGGTAAAATCCAACCTTAAGGACACAATTTCTTGTGAATGAAAAGTTCTTGTAAAAAAATAAATGTTCTTATTTAAAATACAGGGGTCAAGAGTATACATACCCCTATGTTAAATTCCCATAAGGCAGGGCAGATTTTTATTATTAAAGGCCAGTTATTTCCTGGATTCAGGATATTATGCATGCCTGATCAGTTCCTTGGCCTTTAGAATTAAAATAGCCCCAACATCTCACTACTCTTCACCATGCTTAGGAAGATGGCATGGTTTTATTCAGTTAGACTAATCCTGGTTTGATTTGCTTGAGAGATGATTTTATAGAAAGTATCCCATGCCTATCTCTAGCATGGTGAAGAGTATGTAGGATGTGGGGCATTTTAATTCTAAACCAAGGGAACTTTATCAGGATGCATAATATCCTGATCCAGAATAACTGGCCTTTAATAATAAAAATCTGCCGGCCTCTATGGGAATTTAACATAGGGTATGTATACTTTAACCCCCTGTATTTTAATATAAACTTTATTATTTACAATACGTTATTCATTCACAAAGAAAATTTGGTGTCCTTAAGGTTGGATTTTACCTCTTTTTTAATTTAGGTATTAAAATAATTTCCAAAACATGATTTTTTTTTCCTCTTTTCAGTCAACTTAAGCATGTGTATGTAAACTTTTGAGCACCACTGTCAACACATTTCATATCTTTGCAGAATCTACAGTGACTCAAAACATGTTTTTTTTACTTAACCTCTACAATATTTACATTTTTGTTTCTATGTGTGGATATATCCATCCTTTTCCATTGCTATAATACTCTTCAGTGGGGAGAACAAGTATTTGATACCTGCCAATTTGCAGGTTTTTCTTACTTCCAAAGCATGTAGAGGTCTGTAATTTACACTTCACTGTGAGAGACAGAATCTAAATCACAAATCCAGAAATCACATATGATTTTTAAATAATTAATTTTGCTTTTTGCATGACTATAAGTGTTTTCTCCCTGCAGGATGATCTCTGACGATCTTCGGGTGCTGCTAAGAGATGACCTGCAATCTGATTGGTCGGGAGGGACAGAGGTGGATTTGACTTGGTCCGGCACAACGATCAGCTCAGTCAACACTCCTTAAGAAGAAACACAGAGACGGACAGGACGGACGGAGGATGGACGGATGGACGGACCCTGCTGTGGTGGAACGTACTGAACACTTTTGCCTTGATTTTTAGCTGTTTTTTATTACGTCTCCATTGTTTGTATTTACCTCTATGAAGTAAAACTGTGAGACCACTGGACTGTGTACTGGACCACACACACACACACACAAGCACACCACAAACACACAACACACACACACACGTAAGGTTACGGGGAGGACGGGGGTGTAGAATTAAATCAATTTGCACCATAACCTGATGCAGGAACGGCACAAATTCTTACAGAAGAAGGGAAGTGAAGTGTTTGAAATTTCTATTTTGCTCAAACGTTAATTGCAACCACTTTGAACCCAAAGTTACACACACAGACAACACACACACACACACCACACACACACCACACACCACACACACACACACACACAGAGCCCAATGTTAACACAGTATGTATTTTTCATGTAGTAACTGATTGGAAATAACAGTATGTTTGACACGTCACATCAGCTTACGACAGCGTTAACTGCAGTTTTAATTTCATTCTTGCCTCTGATTCTAAATGAAGTATTGAAGCGTTTCATCGGTGATATCCTTGTGTTCTCCTCCGACGCTGCTGGGCTCGTTGAACTCGTTTTGCAAGCTTGTTCTCCTGATAACTTAGATCCAGACTAACCACCTTCATCTAGTTAAAATATAGAGAGTAAAAAAAACACACAAGATCACAACAAAAAACAAAAAATGTTGCCTTTAAAACTGGATCAGCAGTCAATTCATGCCAGCTTCTGGAAGACAAACCCAAGGCCTATGTGCGTCTCGACAGGCGACCAAATCTGACCGAGCGTTCCCTTTAATAAATGACACGTTTTCCCTGGGTTTTGAACCATTCGTTGGAAACTTTTGGATACTGTAAGTAACAACCGCAAAATTTAAACCTAGGTCGGGTCAGTTTTAGACATTTTCAATCGCAGGGGTCCGATGAAACGACCGAATTCGTAATTCGCTGCGAGCATTCCTACCATCCTCTGACAACCAGGTACCGCGTTTCCACTCTGTCTAGTGGGGAGTAGTTTCTGTAGAAGACTGGAGCTAAATGGATTTATGTTTTCAGGTCAAATAGTGAGGACGGGTTCATAAAGCGCTCTTTAGGTTAGTCAGGATGTCTCGTGCCAAAGATTTTTTTCCGGGATTGGATTGACACTGTCCGTGATGCTGCTGGGACTTCTGGTGACTCTTAAACATGTGTAAGTTGCATAGTGTACAAGAGGAGGAAACGGTCCGGGGGAGAAGTGCTGCCAAATTAGCAAATTGATTTTCTGAATGATCAATGTGGAAAACCCCTGTACATGTAATATAGATTGATAATGCAACGTTTGGTTGATACCTGTGTTCACAAGTTCTACAAAATGAGAAAAAACAGAGTAATATTGTGGCAAGAAGCACACAAGGCACAAACAAGAAAACTTATTTTGGTGGACAGCCCTGGGTCGGTCTTCTAAAGTGGACCAACACGCAAAAAGGAACTGTTTGTTTTTTTTTTTATGCACATTGTCGGTTTGCTCATAAGAGGACTATTGACATTTTTTTGTGTACACCAATGTGTGTTGCACCACATGGCAACTTGGCAAGAGAACCTAACTCGACCACCTCCAGAGAAGTGTGTGTAGGGTTCGTTTCGCAAAGTCCAAGTCACTTGGCGTGTTCCAGGGCTGCAACTTCCCGCATTGGCCGTGATAACACCTCATTTGACTTGTTTCCACGCGACCGCCACACCACCGTTTCTCACGCGAGTGTCAGCCCGGTCTGTCAATTTCTGAAAAGATGAGTTTATCTATGTTTTTAACCTGTTGAAGCACTCTCGGTGTCGACTAGTTGTGCTTTCGAGCCTGTGAGGGGTCCAAGAGCGCCCTGTCTAGTGGAATTATTCAAATTTCGCAAAATGAAAAAAATGTCCGAGCACTCCAGGTGCATTGCTCCCGGCTTCAGGTATGCGCTCTGAGTATCACAGGACCCGTCGTCGCTTCGTGTCCACCTCTCTCTGTACAAAGAGGTGATGCGCGCTGCTGGAGTGGGAGCAACTTCAGTTCATTGTAGTGGGACTCGCTCTGCTTTGGGGGGGCAGTGACGAGCTTGCATAGAATGCGTAGACACCTCGATACTAGCAGCAGCGTACGGCCACCTCTAAACTCTGTCAGTACCAGAGACCCACATGGGCCCGCTGAGTCTGTCAGGGGACGGTCTGAATGAGATCCCCATATCAACGGAGCAATGTCATGACACAGCACGATATATTACAACTCTCCACATCCGGACACATGTGCAGGAGTTATGTTCACAATTTGTACATAGCGAAATTCGTTGAGTGAAACAACTGAGCTATACTATAAGTACACTCACCGGCCACTTATGTAGGTACCCGCCAACTGCTCGTTAACACTTAATTTCTAGCATCCAATCACAGGCGGACACTCAGTGCCATTTTAGGCATGGACCTGGTCAAGAGCATCTCCTGCAGTTCAACCGATCTCAGTAGGGAAGACAGGTGATTTGAGTGACTTTGAAGTGGCTGATGTTGGTGTCAGAAGGTGGCGCGTCTGGTATTCATAAACTGCTAACTCACTGGGATTTTTCAGCACAACCTTCTAGGTTTTACAGAGAATGGGTCAAAAGAAAAACAACCGTGACGCGGACAGTTCTGTTGGGCGGAAATGCGTGTTGAGCCAGAGGTCAGAGAGAATGGCCAGCACTGGTTCGAGCTGAATAGAAGGGCACACAGGATAAATAACCACCCGTTTAACCAAGGTGGGCAGACAGAGCATTCTGAACGCCACGTAACGTCGAACTTTGAGGCAGATGGGCTACAGCAGCAAAGACCCACATCGGTGCCAGCCCTTTCAGCTAAGAACAGGCAAACTGAGACTAAATTGTGCACAAGCTCATCGAAAAATTGACAATAGAAGATTGGAAAAAACGTTGCCTGTCGATGAGTCTCGATTCCTTGCTGCGACCAGTCGGTAGGTAGGTCAGAATGGCGTCTACACATGAAAGCATGGATCCATCCTGGCTGGATCACGGTTACGGCTGGTGGTTGGTGGGTACATGGTGGGGGACATATTTTTTGGCACTCTTTGGGCCCCTGTGGTACCCAATGAGCATCGTTGCAACAGCCACAGCCGTACCTGAGTAAGTATTGCTGACCATGTACATCCCTTTATGACCCATAATGTACCCAACTTGATGGCTACTTTCACAGGAAGCGCCATGTATAACGTGGAATCATCCACAGACTGGTTTCTCGTGACATGACATGCGTTGGCTGTACTAAATGGCCTCCACGTCCCCCCAGATCTCAATCCAATTAGAGCTCTTTGGGATGGTGGTGGAACGGGAGATTCGCAATCATGGATGTGCCGCCCCGACCATCCCCTGCGCAACGTGTGCTGCCATCATGTCAATATGGACCAAACTCCTGAAGGAAGGGCTTCCAGCACCTTGTTGAATCTTGCCACGAAGATTGAGGCGTTCTGAAGGCAAAAGGGGGTCCACACCGTACTACAGGGGTACCTACTAAGTGTGCCGGTGAGTGTATATACATATAATCTATATCATATATATATATATAATATAAATATGCAACGTGGGCCACTATCTGTGCACTCTAACCTCTGCATCTCTAAATGTACCTGTAATAATTACTTTGATGTTTTTTAAATGAACAAATAGTCCTTTAATTTCACAAAAAAGTAAAACAATTAAGTGGGTACAGAGGATGAGGCCAAACATTACTGAACATGGCACAAAGGTTAAGGATTAGCTTTATAACTCAGTGGTTCTCATTCTTAGAATTCAGTGGTCTTAGTTGACCCCATCATTAATTTAACTTTTGGGTTCCTGTCCCTATTAACCTTGGACCCCTGACCTGTCACCACAGACTCCAAAGTCTTCCTCAGCTGTTGCTGACTATGCTACTGTCTCTTCAGGTGGTTCAATAGGTTTGGCACATTGTGTGGGTCCGTTCTTTATATCAAAGAAGTTATAATGGAAATGCGGATGCCCTAAACCTGTTGAGACTACAACAACAATGCAAGGCTCCTAACCAACAGTTTTTCAACATATCATGTAAGAGACTCTGGGATTTCTTCCATTTTCTTTTGCAAAAAAAACTCTCCAGAAGTGCCCTTTAATGGTTGATTTTTCGAATTAATTTTTCCTGGTGAGCCTAACCCCCAGACCCCCCTAGAGTAGCCCCATCCCCCACATTCCAAATCCAAATTAACTCCTAAAGGATAAAGGACCCAGAATTGCTTTGTACGCGCGGCAAGAAAATATGGGTTGGCCCCCGCCAAATCTCACTCCAAGGTTTTTGAAAAGTGTGGCAGCCCTGTGTCACATATAGTTGGACGAACCAGCTAAAGGTCCAGTCAACAGCAGCCCAAATCCCAGGTCTAAAGGCTCAGTCAAACAGTAGTCCAAACCAGGAAAAGGTCCAGTCAACAGTATCCCACCATGGCTTTTTTAAAGGTCTCGGTCCATTCAACAGTAGCCAACCAGGCCAAGTCCAGTCCCAACAGCAGGCCCAACCAGGTCTCTAAAAGGCCAGAGTCATAGCAGACAGCCTCCCAAACCATGTCTAAAGGCCCAGTCCACATATAGCCCCAACAAGGGCTATAGGTCCCTTCAATAGGCCCAAACCATGGCTAAAGGTCCCAGTCAACAGCAGAGCCCAAACCCGGTCTAAGTCCAGTCAACAGCATCCCACAACCGGTTCTAGCCCAGTCAACATCAGCCCAACCAGGCCTAAAGGTCCATTCACCCGCAGCCCAAACCAGGTCTAAGGTCCCGTCACAGCTGCCCAAACCAAACTGGTATTTTAGCCCTGGTCTGGTCTTATATTCTCTAGTATTCTAGCCCTGGTCTGGTCTTATATTCTCTGGTATTTTAGCCCTTGTCTGGTCTAATAGTCTCTGGTATTTTAGCCCTGGTCTGGTCTAATAGTCTCTGGTATACACACACACACACACACACACACACACCACACACACACACACACACACACACACACACACACACACACACCACACACACACACACACACACACACACACACACACACACACACACACACACACACACACACACACACACACACACACAACTTTTACTTTTCATTTCAGACCAACAGGACATACCAGAGACTATTAGACAGACCAGACTAAAATACCAGAGACTGTTAGACCAGACAAAATACCGGAGAATATTAGAACAGACCAGGGCTAAAATACCAGAGACTATTAGACCAGACCAGGGCTAAATACCAGAGGACTATTAGACAGACCAGGGCTAAAATACCAGAGACTATTAGACCAGACCAGGGCTAAAATACCAGAGACTATTAGACCAGACCAGGGCTAAAATACCAGAGACTATTAGACCAGACCTAAAATACCAGAGAGACTATTAGACCAGACCAGGGCTAAAATACCAGAGACTATTAGACCAGACCGGGCTAAAATACCAGAGACTATTAGACCAGACCAGGGCTAAAATACCAGAGACTATTAGACCAGACCTAAAATACCAGAGACTATTAGACCAGACCAGGGCTAAAATACCAGAGACTATTAGACCAGACCAGGGCTAAAATACCAGAGACTATTAGACCAGACCAGGGCTAAAATACCAGAGACTGTTAGAACAGACCTAAAATACCAGAGACTATTAGACCAGACCAGGGCTAAAATACCAGAGACTATTAGACCAGACCAGGGCTAAAATACCAGAGACTATTAGACCAGACAAGGGCTAAAATACCAGAGAATATAAGACCAGACCAGGGCTAGAATACTAGAGAATATAAGACCAGACCAGGGCTAAAATACCAGTGAATAAATTTGGAGATACCCTCTTGCTTTGTCTAATACAAATGATGACGCCTCATGTTGTCTCCCAATCTTTACCTACCAGAAGAATAATACCAAAAATACAGAATTAACTGTAATCCCTAACAGGAAATAAACATGAGAACAAGTGCGGAGAAGAAAAAAATGGAAGTTCACTCCGCCGACTCAGACTCACGTGTCTATACCTAACGCTTTTCATACTGTGTTCAACATCATTGGGGTGTTGTTAACCTCTCGTTGTCCTCGGGTCAAATGACCCGTTTTCCATATCAGTGTTCTTTAACTACCCAAAAGAACATGATGATTCACACAACGCTCTTTGGCAAGTCAATCTCTACTTTCATTCATCTTGGGGCGTCTTATTCAATTTTACAGCATTAACCTTGAGTGTTTTGAAATAGTATGAGTAAAAGTTGACATCTTCCGTGCTGAATCACTGGCTCAGTGTGAAAGGAGTACGTCGACAGTTACACTAAAGTCATATCTTAGCCAAGTCCTTGAGACGCTGGATCCAATGCTGAGTACGCGACAATCATCATCGTAGATACCAATGAACAGAAACGCGGGTTTGTGCGCATTCACAGACAATTAAAATAGAAAAATATATATATTAATATATATATATATTATATAGTATATATATATATAAAAAAATAATAATAAATCAACTCATAGGTTTATCATAAATGTTTAAATGTCCTCTCACGGTTCAATGCAAGAAAACAAACTGAAGGGTGTGTCCCAAGCGGCGTCACCGTGGTTAAACAGACAGGCGTGCATGGTTACGCGGGCTTACCAAGTCGTAGCGGTAGAAGTCCAGCTCTCGCTAGCGTCCCTCCTGCTGTGCGCTCGTCCAATCTTTTCTCCATATTGTCATATTTCTTCGAGGGTCTTCTCCTTCAGACACCCAGTAGGCGGCCCGGATTCACCTGCAGGAACTTCTCGGGGCCGAGGAGTCGCCCTAAAAAAAACACACACACTTTGATTCAGGCTGGGTTGAAATAAGTCAGTTCTCCAATTACGATTAGATCTTTGTGTGAGTGATCTGAGGTTAGTAAATAAAACGCAGAATCAATATTTTAAAATCTGCCTTTCCCCGATGGATATAAAGTACTTTTAACTGGAAAGAAGGTTTTTTTTAGACATTTGGCCTTGTTTGGAGAGGACAAATGTTGACATGAGAGAGGAAGAGAGAGGGAGCGAAGACATCCAGCAAAGGGCCGCGGTGGGCATCGAACCTGCGGACGATGCAGTAAGGGCTGAGGTCTGTACATGGGGCACGCCTTAAACAGGTGAGCTAACGGACGCCCGAAACTGTTCTGGGTATCTGCTCTGCCTTTGAGAAAATGAAAGCTCAGATGGGCCGAACTGGAATCTTGCCCCTTATGAACCTCATAAGTTACTCCCCTTTCTCTGCTTTGCCTGCCCAGAGAATTTGGCCCACCCGAAAGAGACGAATCATGTCTTTCAAAACGAGCAAGTGGCAGTTGGTCAAGGACCACACCCCAGTTCTTAGCAGAGTTAACGGTATGTTTCAGGGGAAATTAAAGAGTTATGTCCGAGTAACGTTGGGGGTTTCTCTGAGTAACTCACAGGGTTTTTGCGGGGTGGCATGGTGAGCGCCAGCTTCTTGAAGGCCTGCCGTATCTCTCTGGTCGTGGCGTCACCTGCTGACCTCAGCAGCTGTAATAGTCTGGCTCTCGGCCATAACCGCCGCCAGCAGGACGGCGGGGAGCAGCAGCGGCGCCACTAAAAGGCGGGACGAGGGGCCGTAGAAAAAACCCCCCCCCCCGAGGCAAACCGTCACCACACGAGTTCAGCAAGAGACGAGGCCGGACACACAAGATACACATTCCTC
>NC_045743.1:19726438-19727677 GCF_008692095.1 Etheostoma spectabile | reverse complement strand
TGTGTGTGTGTGTGTGTGTGTGTGTGTGTGTGTGTGTGTGTGTGTGTGTGTCTAGAGGCAGCAGTGAACTCTGGAGAAATCTGGTTCATCAACTTCTATTTCCCACGATGCTCCCACTGTCACACGCTGGCTCCAACGGTAATATAACACTAAAACACATCGCACACATAAACTAGACACACTCAGCACTGAACACACACCTTGTATACGAGTGTGGGCGGCTCACTGCAGCTTTTACCTTCCTTTTATTTGCCATTTTCTTCTTTGCCCGGTTTTCTGTTTGGAAAATAAAATTCTTTTTAAAACTTTTTCTGTTAAAGGGTTCTCTGTAGGAGGGTTGTGGCTCGAAGGGATACAGCTACGGCAACGGCCGTTGAGTTTAGACACCTAAACGACTAGTTAAGTTTAGGAAAAAAAAATTGTTTGGATTAAAACACTCCAGAGGAACAATCATGCGTTTCTTGGGTGAAGGTATTCAAATTATATCATAAATCATATCATTAAATTGGATTTTGTATATTTTTGCGTAACTTTTGGTCGTAGCTATATCCCTTTTAGCCACAACCCTCTTTTTTTATATTTTAGAAAGTTGGACTTCAATAGAAATCATCAATAAACAACTAGTGTCTGTCTTTCACTGTCAAACGTGTCTGTCCATCTAACGTGTGTCACTCTAACATGTCCATCTAACACGTCTGTCCATCTAACATGTCTCTGTCTAACGTGTCTGTCTGTCTAACGTGTCTCTCTAACTTGTCTGTCTGTCTAACATGTCTGTTTGTCTCTGTTTGTCTAACGTGTCTCTCTAACATGTCTGTCTGTCTAACGTGTCTCTCTAACGTGTCTGTCTGTCTAACATGTATGTTTGTCTTTCTGTCTGTCTAACGTGTCTGTTTGTCTAACATGTCTGTCTAACGCCTGTCTTTCTCTTTAACTAACATGTCTCTCTAACATGTCTGTTTAACATGTCTGTTTGTTTAACGTGTCTCTCTAACGTGTCTCTTTCTCTCTAACGTGTCTCTTTCTCTCTAACTAATGTGTCTGTCTAACGTGCCTGTCTTTTTCTCTAACTAATGTGTCTGTCTAACGTGTCTGTCTGCCTGCCGAACGTTTGTCTATCTAACGTATCTGTCTTTCTCTCTAAGTAACGTGTCTGTCTTTCTCTCTAACTAACGTTTCTGTCTTTCTCTCTAACTAATGTGTCTGTCTAACGTGCCTGTCTTTCTCTCTAACTAATGT
>NC_045743.1:19725247-19726428 GCF_008692095.1 Etheostoma spectabile | reverse complement strand
TCTGTCTAACGTGCCTGTCTTTCTCTCTAACTAATGTGTCTGTCTAACGTGTCTGTCTGCCTGCCGAACATATGTCTATCTAACGTGTCAGTCTTTCTCTGTAACTAACGTGTCAGTCTTTCTCTGTAACTAAACTAAGTGTATGGTCTTTCTCGATAACTAAACGTGTTCTGTTCTCGGTAACCTAACGTGTTGTTTTCTCTGTAACTAACGCTGTCTGTCTTTCTCCCTCTCAACGAAGTAGTCTGTTCAAGGGAGTGAGTTTGCCAAAGAGATGGACGGAGTCCTCAGGATTGGAGCAGTGAACTGTGGAGACAACAACCATCTTTGCAGGAGCAAAGGCATCACCAGCTACCCCAGTCTGTTTGTCTTCAGAGCGGGACAGGTCTGTCTAACATTCAGATCATTCATTGGTTCCTAACTCTGTGCCTCCTCCGTAGTATACTTTGATTATTAGTTAAATTCAGATTTGTGAACCAGTTGTAACTTCTATTTACCTGGAGTCTGAGGTTAATTCTGTTGGGATAATGTCATCTATTATCTATTTTGCCATGTCTCCCTTTGAAAATAACAAAGGAGTCCATTTCAGTTCATGTACTGTAAACTAATATGATTTTTATGAAGCACTGACAATATCGGGCAAACTGTTAACAAAACTTAAACAATTTAAATAACATGTACCTATTCTTAACTGTTATCCTGCTTTTTTTACTCGTCCGTTATGTACATCACACCTTGTCTTGCAGTAGGCCGACACGATTAATCGTTATAAAATTGCAATCTTGATTTACTCCTTTTCTTGATTTAATTTTTAAGTAACTTAATTTTACGAGCCAACTGCATCACAAACGCTATGACTTTCTTCCGTGAGTTTTAAAAATAGGCTGTATAAAACAGGTCTTTTTCATTTCAACAACAGGGCAATTCGAAGTGCTTTACAAAAAACGATTAAAATAAGAAAAGTTACAGTGCAGTACAAGAAATTAAACATCACAGAGCAGTTAAAAACAGTCAAAATTAAATACGAAAATAAAAGTTACATTGCAAAAAGTTAACATTAAAGAGCAGTTAAAAACAGTTAAACATATAAAAGCAGATGAAATAGACGATTTTAGACTGCTAGCATGGGAGAGTGTATAAGCCGCCCCCACACACACACACACACACACACACACACACAC
>NC_045743.1:19720840-19725237 GCF_008692095.1 Etheostoma spectabile | reverse complement strand
ACACACACACACACACACACACACACACACACACATGTTATTGGGGCCCAATAACCATTTTTTGGAAACCCAAACTTTGTTGACCAATCAGGTCGCTCTACACAGGCAGAACCACATGTCTTTACCCGCTCATCCACCACGGGCCCTGCGGGATCATGGGACTTTGTACTCTGGTTACCCGTAACCTAGAGTGGAACTACTGCTGAATAAATCTCGCTGATCTGAATTCTGTGAGCTCAGCATCAGAGCAATCTTGTTTTAGCTATCATTATTAACATTTGACACAACGTTTGTCTCTCTGTAGAGGCCGGAGAAGTTTAACGGGGAGCGTTCTAAAGACAGCCTGGTCCACTTCTCCATGAAGTTCATCACAACAACCGTCACTGAGCTCAGGCAAGGTAAACCTTTATTCTTCATGCACAGATAGATCTATTCTATTGTGTTTAACTTAAGTTTATGAAAGACATACTGTAGGTGCACATATTTGGTAAGGGGGTTTATGGGTACTTTCCCAAGAAAATTTTAGGTTTTTCAATTAAAAAATGCCATAATTGGTGCCATATAGATAGATACAGTGAGGAAAATTAGTATTTGAACACCCTGCTATTTTGCAAGTTCTCCCACTTAGAAATCACGGAGGGGTCTGAAATTGTCACCGTAGGTGCATGTCCACTGTGAGAGACTTAATCTAAAAGAAAAAAAATCCAGAAATCACAATGTATGATTTTTTTAAAAACTATTTATTTGTATGATACAGCTCAGTAAAGCGGAGAAAGTTGTGATAAAGTGGAGAAAGTAATAACTCCTGCATGACAGAACAATTCACTTGACATAAAAAAAAAAACATATCATACAAAACGTTGGAAAAGCTCAAGCAGATGATTAAATATAAAAACCTGCTAAAGAAATACACTCGGGTCCAACTGCAATCATTAGATCTGAGTCACTTTTTATATTAGTCAGTTTAGTTAGTTCTGAAGCTCTCATTGATTATATTTTCATTTGGCTTTGATGGTGCCCAGTGGGGGAATGTTACAAAGTACATTTACTCCAGTACTGTACTTAAGTACAAATAGTGAGGTACTTTGCTCGAGTCTTTTCTTTTCATGCCACTTTCTACTCCGCTACATTTCAGAGAGAAATATTTAACTGCACTACATTCATCTGACAGCTTTAGTTTTTGCACACATACAGTAGGTAGTTTATAAAATATTGTTTTATTATTATTGTAATAATATATATTATATATTATTACATTATCTACCCAAGAATATATTCTGTATTAAGTACTTTTAAAACTTAAAGTACATTTTCCTTGTTTATGTTGACTGTTTAGATCTGTGTGTGTGTTGTGTTTGTGTGTGTTTGTGGTGTGTGGGTGTGTGTGTGTGTGTGTGTGTGTGTGTGTGTGTGGGTGTGTGTGTGGTGTGTGTGTGTGTGTGGGTGTGTGTGTGTGTGTGTGTGTGTGTGGTGTGTGTGTGTGTGTGTGTGTGTGTGTGTGTGTGTGTGTGTGTGTGTGTGTGTTCTCTGACCTGTGCTTGTGTTTTTTAGGTAACGTGTTCAGCGAGATAGAGAGAGCGTACTTGTCAGGGCTCAGCTGGCTCATCACCTTCTGCTCCGACACTGGAGGTAACACACACACACACACACACAGGTTTTTTCAAGCATGAAAGTGTTTCTGCAGGTGCGATTGTCTGTTGAAACATTCAATCACATATCTCTCAATTTTCAATTTAAAGAGCTTTATCGGTATGACAACATATTGCTTATATTGCTAAAAAAGATAACATATCAATAAAAATAATTTAACAATAACTGGTACAACACATAACTATAACATGGACACAAACTTAAACATGAAGTGATAAAGGCACAAAGAGTACTATGGTAAACCAAAATCATTACACAACTTCTTTGTCTGTCTCTCTCTCTCTCTCTCTGTCTGTGTGTGTCTGTCTGTCTGTCTGTCCATGTCTCTGTCTGTCCATGTCTCTGTCTGTCCATGTCTCTGTCTGTCTGTCCATGTCTCTGTCTGTCCATGTGTCTGTCTGTCTGTCTGTCTGTCTGTCTCTCTCTCTCTCTCTCTCTCTCTCTCTCTCTCTCAGATTGCCTGGAGCCAGGAACAAGACAGAAGGTGGCTGGGATGTTGGTGAGAACACAGGAGCCATATAATTTTTTTCTTACAAATATCCTCTGCTAATGTGAATAGAAATAAAACCCCTGAATAAGTAAAAGCTGAACTTGCACAATTTGCAACATGTCTACATTTTAGGTCAACAATCAAAGCATCACATTGCTCAAGAGCAGAAAACGTCCAGTTTTTTTAATGTGATTAATGTTGACAGCAAACAACAGTTTAACTTTAACAGTTACATATTTAAAATGTCTTTTTTTTCTATAGTGATATGCTTAAACCTGACAGATTAAGACTTATTTACATCTAGTGTCATTGTAGTTCTGTGGCCTGTACAGGAACCACAGAGTGTAAACAGCGCATGAAGGAGTAATTGAGAATCATGTTTCTAATTTTTTCTTTTTTTCATTAAACCTTTTATCTTAATAATTAGCATGACATATTATGGGACTTTAAAGGTCCTATGACATGCTGGTTTTTGGATGCTTTTATATAGACCTTAGTGGTCCCTAATACTTTATCTGAAGTCATCTTTTACTTCTAGGCCCTAGGGCGGACCCTAATACTGTTCTGAGTCTCTTTAATATAGACCTTAGTGGTCCCTAATACTGTATCGGAAGTCTCTTTTATTACCCTTAGTGGTCCCTAATACTGTCTGAAGTCTCTTTCCAAATTCAGCCTTGTGTCAGATCACACAACTACAATACCAAAAAAATAAATCACACAGATCCCCTAACAACAAAATCCACTACTAACAAACACACAACTACAAACCGAACGGAACCTAAACAATCTTCTTCCCACTAAACCAAATCCACTAACACTAATGATCCCACTACTAACAAGTAAACAAATTACAGCCACCAGAGCCAGTCCCATAATGAGCTTTCCTTAGTATGTGCCATTTCTGTAGCTTTAAATGCTATTGAGGAGGAGAAACCCTATAAAGGCAAATTTGCGTGCCATGGGACCTTTTAAACATCTAAAATGCCTCACCTTCACAATCCAGTTCTGTGTTTAAACCGGGGTAACTGCTGTCATAACTTTGTGTCTGTGTGACTGTGTGTAGGACGGTCTAGTGAAGGTGGGATGGATGGACTGCGCCTCACAGGAACAGCTCTGTGGCAGTTTCCAGGTAATGATCGGCACCTTCTGCAACACTACTGACGTAAGGGATGCAATTAAAGATTATTTCCATTGTTGATTATTTTCTGGATTAATGGATTAGTTGTTTGTTCTCTATAAAATGTCATAAAATGGTGAAATACGTGGATCAGTGTTTCTCAAAGCCCTAGATGACGTTCTCAAATGTCTTGTTTTGTCCACAACTCAAAGATATTCAGTTTACTGTCACAGAGGAGAGAAGACACTAGAATTAAATATTCACATTTAAGCAGCTGCAATCACAAAAGTTCTACTTAGTTTTCATAAAAAATGATTCAAACCAATGAATCGACTATCAGAATAGATGTCCTGTCAAGAGGTGCCTTGCGACTGTGCCACAAACTCAACTGCCCCACGGGGACAATCAACGTGTCTACTTCTACTCTTTCTGCTGTGTTTCAGGTGACGAGTGGTGCGACGGCTTTGTTCCCACCTGGAAGTTCTCTGGATCAGCCGGGCAGCGTCCTGGTACGCTACACCACAACTTAACACAGAGTAGTACAGTCTGTAGTAGAGCTGGGCAGTATATCGATATAGTGAGACTAGATATCGCAGTATCTTAATACGGCATAAATGTTTTCTTTTCCTGGTTTTAAAGGCTGTATTACAGTAAAGTGACGTCATTTTCTGATCTTACCAGACTGTTGTAGCTGTCTTATTATTTGCCTTTACCTACTTAGTCATTATATCCACATTAATGATGATTTGTTATCAAAAATCTCCATTGTGTAAATATTTTGTGAAAGCACCAATAGTCAACCCTTCAATATCGTTGCAGTATTGTAATCGAGGTATTTGGTCAAAACTATATTTGTTTTTCTCCACATCGCCCAGCCCTAGGACTGGGTATCGCCTCCGATTTTCTAAATTGAATCTATTTTGATTCAATATTAATTCAGTCCCCAGACCAATTAAGCTTGGAAATGAAAGAGTGTCTCAGATACCTAAAGCTGTAAATCGTACAAGGAACCCTCTTACCTGCTGCGTCATTAAAAATAATGAAATAATAAAAAAAGTTGATGTTAAAAATTAACTCCAAAGCACCTACAGAGACAGAAAAAGCACATTCTTTATTGCAGAGACGGTATATCTAAAGCCA
>NC_045743.1:19682846-19720830 GCF_008692095.1 Etheostoma spectabile | reverse complement strand
ACTCCATTTGAATGGTTTTTTATGCCAAGTATCCCCTGACCGTCGCAAAACAATACAGGTACTATAAACTGCTGGCAGGGATAGATTTACTTAACAACAACCTTGTAACTGAAAAACATTTAAATGCTACGTTTCAAATGTTGAGTCCATCACTAAGATCATCATAAGGATTTGATTTGGAAAATCCATTTTTCAGTCTGAAGTGATCTGTGTGTGATGCCTGTGTTCCAGTGGCTGAATACTCTGGACAGTAAAGAGATTTACAATCGGGTCATAGACCATCTGCCCGACCTGGAGCTGCTGACCGGGGACAGCTTCCAGGTACACACACTCACACACACGCTCACACACACTCTCACACAGCTGTCAGAAACACGCAAACGCTCCACAGTTCATATTCAAATATACATGTTGTTGTAACTTCCTGTTCCCAGAGGAAGCTGGCCCATCATCGCTGGTTGGTGAGTTTTACGTTTGGAGACAGAAGCCCCGCCTCTAACGAGTACAAGAAGCTACAAGCTTTCCTCCGAAACGACCACATACAGGTACGTGTCTGTCTGTCTGTCTGTCTGTCCGTCCGTCCCTTTCTGGCGCTATCTCTATCGCTGTCTGTATAACGTGTCACTTTCTGTCGCTGTTTGTCTCTCGGTCTTTCTCTTTCTGACTGTCTGTTGCTCTCTGTCTGTCTGTCGCTCTCTGCTTGTCTGTCGCTCTCTGTCTCCGTCTGTAGCTCTCTGCGTGTTTGTCTGTCGCTCTCTGCCTGTTTGTCTGTTGCTCTCTGTCCCTCAGTCTGTCTGTAGCTCTCTGTCTCTGTCTGTAGCACTCTCTCTGTCTGTCTGTCCGTCGCTCTCTGTCTGTCTGTCTCTCTGTCTGTAAGTCTAACTGTCTGTCTGTCTCTCCAGGTCGGCAGAGTCGACTGTACAGCAGACTCAGAGTTGTGTCAGTCGCTCTACATCCATAATCCCTGTGTGGCTGTCTTCAAAGGACTGGGGATCCACGACTTTGAGATCCACCACGGTTGGTACCACCGACTCAAATAAACTTCGGACCCGCAGTCTGGAGTTCCCCTTTCTCACATGTTGCACACAACAGGAGATGGTCTGTGTCAGATGTGTTCTCACTGGGTCCGGGCCTGGGTGGTGCGTGACGGAGGCAGATGCAGATTAAACCGCAGTCAAGGAGCCTGTTCGTAACTTTGGCCATAAACAACCGAGTCCCTTGCTGTTCCTTGTAATTTGTCTGACAATTTTAGACAGAAGTTCCTGAATCTCATCGTCTCTCCCGTTAGACATTTTCTTGGCGTCTTTGTGTAAACCACCTTCTTCTTATTCACCCTCGGTTGTTTTCTTCTCTGGTTTTACACCAGCAGCCTGAGAGGCCAACCTTGCTGTGAATGCTCTGGGCATACGGGCAATCAAAAAGATAACAGCCCTTTATGCACTTTCTGCCCAATTAAAGGCCAAGGTATTGTTGTATGTTGTGTTTGAATGTGCCTGACCACAAACGAAGTTTCCTGACAGGAAAACTAAAGTTCTCTTGATTGATTTTTGATTGATTTTAACATCATAATAAATTTGCAAAATAGTCCATTTGAATGTTCTGGTGATTCACTAATAACACTCATCTTTTTTTGCTCTGGTGTGCTTTTCTGTTTCCATAACCTCCGTGTCTGTCCTGTCTGTAGGTAAAGACGTGTTGTACAACATCGTGGGTTTTGCGAGGGACAGCGTTCGTGCTCACGTGACGACTCTGAGACCCGACAACTTCCCCTCGGACAGAAAGGAGCCCTGGCTGGTCGACTTCTTCGCTCCGGTTTGTAGCAAATTACATTCATCGGAAGACCGTTTTACATTGATGCTGCTTGGTTCTGTTAAGGTCTTCAGGCTTTTCAGTAGTGTAGACAAGCAGACAAAACTAAACTGCCCCCCCTTTAGTTCCTTACAAATAAACATCAGATCATAGTAGGAATCAATGCACACCCCAGAAGAAATATTTCTTTGTGTGTTGTAAATGTGTGGTTTTTATCCACAGACAAAAAACTCACATGGCACTTAACCCTTGTGTTGTCTTGTCAAATTTGAAAATCAACAATTTTGTTTACTTTTTATTGATGTTTTTAAAAAGAATGTATCCCTTTTTCCAACATTTTTTATGCTTTTCCCCCCCAATTTTTTTCACTTTTTTTGAAGTTTTCAAAACTACGTAACACTAACTTATTAACTTTAGTTTTCCAGTTATTTTTGGAATTTATGGTCAATAAACCTAATTTATAGGAAATTATATGATAATCACAGACTGGAATTTGTCAACTTTTACTCAATACTATTTTAAAACCACTTCAATTTGTTTTTCAAATGCTATAAAATGGAATAAGACGCCCCAAAACTAATGAAAGTAGAGATTTGTACTTGCCAAAGAGCGTTGTGTGGAATCAATCATGTTATTTTGGATAATTACAATTGGGTAGTTAAAAAGAACATTGATATAGGACAACGGGTCAATTTGACCCGAGGACAACACGAGGGTTAATAAATATACAGGTGGAAATGCCACGTCATTACCTCAGATAGTTTTATACTTCACACATGGCTGCTTGATGACCCAGCCCGTGTGACTCCCTGTTTGCCTTCAGGGCAGGTGATGGTGTTACACCTACAACACAAACAGAGAGCAATCGAGAGACAGACGCAGGAGGAAATAATCATGTTTGTTGTATGGTTTTATGAGCTGCTTCTCCAGAGTCAGTGTGAGACATTTGAGACACCTTAACACAACTATATCAGTAAAAGCGAATGCCGTATTTAGAATATTCTCAGCGCTTTGCGTTGCTTCAGCCCTTTACGACGGGGAACTGAAGCTGTTATCTCTTCTCTCATCAAAGCCACCAGACTCCTTTGACAGAAAGATAATTTACCTCACAGAACACGGAGGTTGCTGCTCCACCGCTGCCTCCATCGGATAGTTAGTTTGTGTTTTTGTGACCGTGGTGATTTAAAGGGTTAGGACCTAACTAACTGATGGAGGCAGCGGTAGAGCAGCAACTCCCGTGTTCTGCGAGGTAAAATGTCTGTTTTTGTCAAAGGAGTCTGGACAAAGCTGAAAATATTCTAAATAAAGCGTCAACTTAAACTGATATAGATGTTTTTAGGAGAGCCTGACCGCTAAAGGATTTTTAAGACCGATACGAATATTTGAATATTTAAAAAAACAAATATATTTATTTTAAAAAATCCAGAAACGCGTAACAAAACATAAAAAGATTTCCTTAACATTAGTTATTTGTAGCTATTTAGTATTCACTAAAAATAATGATAATGTTTTATTGTCACAACGGAACAGAAGAACATAAAAATATATTAAAGGTCTGATAAATATTTGTCATTATGGATGATTCGGATGAATGAATGTTTAAAAAACTATTTTTATTTTTTTAAATCGGCCATTGTTAATGCTGATACCGATCTATTGGGAAATGCCTAATATTGCCCGATAATATCGGCCCGCTGATATATCGGTCGGACTCTAGTTTTTAGGTCAAACAATCCTAAATGAGTGCTCAATGAGAGAACCTGAAGCTTTGTATTTGAGGGTTTTTATGTATATTCAGGCTGTCACAGAGACCTGGACATGCATTAAAAAAACAACTCTTGGGGTTTAGATATTCATTTTAATAAATGTTTGATTCACGTGTGCAGTGGTGTCCTCCGTGTCGCGCTTTGCTGCCTGAACTGAGAAAAGCTTCAATCCAGTTGGCCGGACAGATGAAGTTTGGTACTCTGGACTGTACCATCCACCAAAACCTCTGCTCTACGGTGAGCGCACACACCTCTGGACTGCGCCATTAATTACAAGTAAGAGACGGGTATATACCACAGATGGGACTGATCATTTATTGTGTCTTTCTCCCTGTTTCTCAGTATAACATTCAGGCCTATCCCACCACAGTGATCTTTAACGGCTCCTCTGTTCACGAATACGAAGGACAGCATTCAGCTGACGGCATCCTGGAGTTCATACAGGTACTGCTGCATTATCAAGGTTATGGTTGTCTTTTTCGACCCTTTTGTGCCCCCCCCCACATGATTTTGTCACTTTTTCGTTTGTCGACTTTTTCTTAGCCATTTGAAATTTCCGTGGGCTTTTACCCAACTTTGTTTTGTTTTTTATACATTTGTCACTTCTATTGACATTTTTCTCTTTATTTTTTATTTTTTTACACTTTTTTAAAAGTTCTTTTGCCAAGTATTTTTTCTCCAAATGCTATAAAATTGACAAAAAAACCTCCCAAATTCAATGAAAGTAGTGAACTGATTATTTATGTAACTTGTCCCATCCACGTTACTTTTTTGTAAAACGTGTTTGAAAGAAACTCAACTTTCTGATATAGAAACTTTTTAAAAAGGGGTCAAATGTGACCCGAAGACAACAGGAGGGTTAAAACTTTCTTGTGGCAGCGATAGAGGCAGTGATGTTTCCTGTTCTCACACCGCCTCAAACCCATCAGACAAAGTCTGATCCGTGCTCACATGATTGGCTACCTCGAGGACTCCGGGTTGCACTTCTCCAAAAGTTGAATTGATCTCAACTTTTTTACGCCGCAGGCAGCTGCAGTTTTTTGTGTGTCCTCCCCTCTGTGGCCCCCACTGCTGCACCCTAAACACACTCCCCTCAAACACAATAAATGGAAAGACCTGCGTTTTCGCCGCACCGTCTCATGGCCGACGCAGGCAACGGGAATGCGGTGCAATCCAACATAATCCACACTACTCCTATTGCTTTTTGCTGGCACCTTCCCAAGAAATGGTTTCCACAAAAAAAAAAAAAGGTTGCATCACTAACACCAGGTGAAGAACATCTTTGTCACATTGTTTTTGTCTCTGCAGGATCTGGTCAATCCGTCCGTGATGGTCCTGGATCCTTCCAGCTTCAGCGAGAGAGTTAAAGGTAAACTAGTTCCCCCAGGAACCGATAGTGCTGCTACTTACTAATGGTGTTTTTCCACTGCATGGTACCTACTCGCCTCGCCTCCACTCACCTTTTTCAACATAACAAAAATCTCTATCGTAGGGTAATTTTGTATAATTTATATTGCATATCGTTTATATTTAAACAGTTTTCATTGGGCTGTTTTCCTCTGTTAGCACTAGGGCTGCAATATGTTATAAATAAACACATCGCCAAAGGCATCGACATAACGCGATAGACACTTAGAGGTTTTTCATGCAAGCCGCGGGGCATTCAGACCAAGGGGGTAAGCGAGCATCCGGAAAACGTACCTCCTATGGGGAGATTCTGGGCTAACAAGCCATCACCTTCTGTTTGCATCCCATTGACTGCCATTCATTTTGGCTTCACTTTGACAGCCAATAACTTTACATCTGAAGCGTTTAAAGACTCTATTTGTCCGTTGTTTATTTCTAAAGAAACACAACAATGTATAAAAGGCTCTGTTACCTTGTAGCTCACATTATGGCTCCGTAGCAGACGTTTTTGTAAAAATAGGCTAAAGATTGTGTCATAACCAAGCAACTTACTGTCCCACAGTAGAGGAATTATCGTAAAGTAAGACAGTTTGGACTTACATCAGCTGTGTATGTTTAATTACTAATGTTAACTAGCATGTTAGTTAGCTGTCATTAGCCTGTGTCTATGTTATCTCCTAACATATAGTTACGCTCTCCGTCTCTGCTGATTGGAAATGATTGAGATTTCTCTTGCACAGCTACCAGAAGACTTACAACTTTCAGACAGGTTGCTCACGTCACATCTCTTCAAGCTCAGTTGGAGGCTGCGCAGTGACGCTCAGCATCACCGGAAAAGGGACCTCACTGGTCTACGTCGAAGTATATATGGCGGCGCGGTGTCCATTTCTTTCACTGTCTATGGTTTAGAAAGCCAGACAGGAAGTGAAAAACAGCGAGAGCATCCATTAAATTTACTAAAAGCTTCTCTTCTCTTCTGCTTGTCTCCGGATGGGTTGTTTCAGGTCGAGCTGAGGGGCAGATCTGGGCGGTGGATTTCTACGCTCCGTGGTGCGGTCCCTGTCAGGCTCTGCTTCCAGAATGGAGACGCATGGCCAGGGTACAACACACGTTTTTTTTTCTCAATACATACATCCATACATACACATACATACTGAAACACCCTGGGCTGTGCACAGAAAACCAGCCCAGAGCAAAACTGTTTGGCTCCGGGTCATTTGCAAAAAAACCTGTTTAACATCACGCAGAGAAATACAGAGGCAATCATATTTAAAGCTCTGTACCAACACCTGCAAGTTGTTGTTTTGCATATTTGAAAATACAGGCTGTCACATGATGAACTGACACTGCCAAAATGCTTCAACTAAGCACGGGCGTCCAGTCTAGCAGAACGCTGTGCTCCTGCGGTTTTGTTTGACGAAGACCTCAGCCGGAAATAATTTAGCAAACCGTTTGTTACTCTTAAAACAAAAACAAAACGTTATTTGTCACATTAAAGGTTGAGGTAACTTTATTAAAGGTGCCGTAGATCCAGGAATTACCCCCAATTTCCACAGGATGCCGAGTCAATAGGTTTCCATTAAAGTCAGTGTGTGTATTTCCACTGACTGTGGAGCGGCTGCGTCCCGAGGCAGATACGCAGAGAGATCCACAGCAGTTCAGCACACTGCAGACGGGACAGGAAGTTGAGCACAGAAAAAGAATAAAACATCCGGCTAATTTTCAAAATAAAATAGAGCGTGCTCACGGCGGATCATATTTCCCTGCACTACACCTTGAAAACAGAGTTGTTCCCCCTCTCCATCTCTGGATGGAGACAAACTGTTGTTGGTTTTGTGGTTCTATTCTACGTGAATTTGTGAGATCTCGTGGGTCCTCGAGACTTCAGCTGTCAGTCTCGGCCGCAGCCGCCCCGCAACAAATCCGGACCTGGTGGGTTTTGACGGATGGCGGAGCACGGAGCCGTTACGCAGCGTAAACGATCCGCAGCGTTACGCATTCTGTGGAAATTCGGGGTTAGCCAAAAAATTTGAACATTATCAACTTCTCAGTCCATCCCTCCTTTCCACATAAGCCCAAAACGGTCTCGTAAGCCCTCCCCCCACAAGGGAGAATGAATGAGCAGTGATTGACACGCAGTTAGACCCTCCCTCACCTCCACGGCCCTGATTGGTGCATCTTAACAGGAAGCGTTGGATTTTTGCTAATCTTACTACAGGCTGTAGGTTGAGCCAGAGGCTTTATTGTTGTTGTTTTTTATTGATTTTTTTTTAAATAACCTGCTTCATGCAGTTCTACTCATTTTCAGCGAATACGACAGAAAGTTAGTCTTATAATTCTTACCTACTGCACTTTTAATACCCTCTTTTCACACTCCTACACACAGTACAATGTAGTGGAATTGAATTACTGCATTTATCAACATAATAGTATTTGGATGAAGTGGACAGGTATTAATATAGCATCCAGGGTTCAACCTAGGGGTTCACCAGTCTTGTGGTTAAAGGGCGACCACTCTACTTCCGAGCCACCCTGATTGGTGGAGCAGACGTGAAGGAGTGTAACTTGTCCAACCTGAGAGTGTCTTTCTGTTTCTCCCCCCCCAGCTGCTGTCAGGTCAGATCCTGGTGGGCTCCGTCGACTGTCAGCGGTTTCAGTCGTTCTGTCAGGGTCAGAACGTGAGGGCGTACCCTGAAATCCGCCTGTACCCCGGCAACACCCGACAGTCAGATCGCTTCATGTATGTACCGCACTTGGAAATACTTTATTTATTTAATTTTACTTTCTGTACACAATCCAAATAATATTAAAAGTTCAGCAGTATTCTTAGCTTCATGTCGTGAAAGGAAGTTTTTGTCGCATTTTTGCTGTTTTCCCACATTTTTTCAATGTTTATTTCACTTTTGCAAAGGTTTTTGCAACTTTTTTGTTGCTTTTTTGACATTTTTGTGTATAGTCAACGTTACTAACAATGTATTGATCAAAAGTTACACTTCATTAGGTATTGTATTAAAAAACACCAGGTATGCGCCGGGTCCGGGTTAAGTTGCCCGGACTTAAGTTAATGGTCCTGTGAGAAGCCTGAAATTAGAAGAAAATTAGAGAAATTAATACATTTTTATACAATTCAACCTGCTGTGACAGAACATTTTTGGCTTATTGGGGGTGTGTGTCCGTGTGTGTGTTCGTGTGTGTCCGTGTGTGTCCTCAGGAGTTATAATGGCTGGAACAGGGATGCCCACTCACTGAGATCATGGGCACTGAGGTGAGAAACTTTTCGTTCACAATTCTCTTGTCTTTTCTCGTGTCATTTTTCTTATGTAACAGTTACAGCCAAAACACACCGCGCACAGAAGCACCGAAGCAGAGCTATTTTAGTAATCTGTCTGTTCATACCAGTTGCGATCAGGCGCGGAGCAGCGATCCTTTGCCATCTCCTCTATTTTATTTGTCAAGCCAGGCAGGTACTTACATAGAGAGGCCACAGTGCAGCCACAAACTTGCAAAAATAAAACGTGCGTGCGTGCGTGCGTGCGTGCGTGCGTGCGTGCGTGCGTGTGTGTGGACAGCATGAACACAGCGGAGAACACGTCAATAGCCGGGACGCTGACGTGTTCTCCACACAAGTGTACCGTATTGTGGCAGTAAACCCTTTTCTGATTGGGTTGTTTTGTTTGTGTGCAGCTCTTTACCCAGAGCGTCGGTGGACCTGACTCCAGAGTCCTTCAGGTCTCTGGTTCTGTCGGGCCAGGATCACTGGGTTCTGGATTTCTACGCTCCGTGGTGTGGACCCTGTCAACACTTTGCCCCGGAGTTTGAAACCCTGGCTCGGGTGAGACACCTCTTTTCTTTCTCTAAATAATTTTTGTCTTTTTAACCCTCGTGTTGTCTTCCCGCTGACCTTTGGTTGTCTTTTTCGACCCTTTTGTGCCCCCCCGATGATTTTGTCACTTTTTCAACATTTGTTTACTTTTTCTGAGCATTTTTGTTACTTTTTTGACATCTTTTCACATTTTTGCCACTTTTATTTGGCATTTGTTCACATTTCAATCACTTTATTTACATGTGTCACTTTTTTTTGCATTTTGGTTACTTTTTTTCAACATCTTTTCACATTTTTGTCACTTTTGTTCACATTTTTAGTCACTTTTATTGACATTTTTCACTTTTCTAAAGTTCTTTTACCAATTGATTTTTCTCCTCCTTTTTTCTCTGATTTTTTCTCTGAAATTGACAAACACCCAAATTCAATGAAAGTAGTGGACTGATTATTTATTTATTTATTCAGTTTTTCAACGTGTGAGGAACGTTGTTGTTACTTGTTACTTGTCATCTATGTTACTTTTTTGGGAAAATTAGTTTGAAAGAAACCCAAACTTGTGAAATAGAAACAAAAGGGTCAAAATTGACCCGAAGACAACGGGAGTGTTAAACTTGCGTCTGTTCTGTGGTTTTTCTACGAAGCAACAGACAAACGAGACCAACTCTTCTAGCAGCTACGGGCTGTGACAGGAAACCTAAAGATGTTCTCTGTTTGATTGACAGACTCTTAAAGGGGAAGTTCGAGCGGGGAAAGTGGACTGTCAGGCTCATCATCAGACCTGTCAATCGGCGGGAATCACCGCCTACCCAACAGTCAGATTCTACCCGTACCTGGGGACACGGAGGGTGAGACAGACACGCAGAAATAAAAGGCTTCAGCTGTCCTAACCTCACTTTTTTTTAGAGAACTAACCAGGACGTTAGAGACAGCGTTCCATAAAGCCCAGTTCAGACCAAAGATTCACAACCAGATGAAAACGTCTCGCAACGAGCCGGTCTGCAGCGTCCTAAAGCCTGCCACTTCACACTTATGAGATGAGACCAGACGGTGTATCATCTCCAAAGCAACGCTTCTTTGTACTTCCGTTCTAACTTAAAACATTGAGGCTTTTTTGTAGCTGCATATATAATTTGTTTTGTCAAAATATGAATGTGGGTAACATGAGTAATAGTTACAGTTGCATTTCTAGTGATGAATTGGTGAAAACACGTTTTATGATCTCGCTCCACCGTATAACGTTAACAGGCTTTCTGGCGCTGTTGAGGCGAGATTTAAAAGTCTACCAGCTGTTTGTAACATAAAAATAAAATGGATTATGGATCATTTATTTCTACAGTTTAAAGCTGACTTTACCAGCTGACTTCTCTATTGGCTGTTGGAACAGGAGATGTCTCTTACGTCCTAAAACCAGCCTCTGGAGACTGGACCAGCAGACTTCTCCATTGGCTAGTTTTTTTTTTTTTTTTGGGCTAAGTTCGTGGCTCTCTGCTGCACAGCAGTGAAGGGCTGTGTGACGCATGCCTTAAAATAATAAATAAATAAAAGTAGAAATTGGCTAAAAATATATCCATCTAAATTCTATTTCTACTGTACTAACTCATCACAATACTGCACTAAACTTGCACTAACATAGGTTTTACTTACATCTATCTATCTATCTATCTATGAATACATTTTAAGTTGGTTCTACACACTAGTTGTTGTTCTTGTAGCCTATCTGATTATTTAACGTGTTTTTCAAACTACATTTTAAAGCCATGTGTTTGTGTGTGTTGACAGCATGAACACAGCGGAGAACACGTCAATAGCCGGGACGCTGACGTGATCGCCGACATCGTCAGACAGCGACTACAACAGCTGTCGCCGCGGTTACACAGCAAACGGAAGGTAGGTCGCTGTTCACCTCAAGATTAGGATAAACAGACAATCGCTTCTCTGTCCACACACGTGTCACCTGTACAGCATTTGACACTCATACTGGCAATCACCATCCCAATTCAATTTCAATACTACATACAGTGGTGCTCAAAAGTTTACATACACATGCTTAAGTTGACTAAAAAGAGGAATAAAAAAATCATGTTTTGGAAATTTATTTTAATACCTAAATTAAAAAATGAGGTAAAATCCAACCTTTAAGGACACCAATTTTCTTTGTGAATGAATAACGTATTGTAAATAAATAAATGTTCTTATTTAAAATACAGGGGTCATAAGTATACATACCCCTATGTTAAATTCCCATAGAGGCAGGCAGATTTTTATTATTAAAGGCCAGTTATTTCCTGGATTCAGGATATTATGCATCCTGATAAAGTTCCCTTGGCCTTTAGAATTAAAATAGCCCCACATCCTCACATACTCTTCACCATGCTTAGAGATAGGCATGGTTTTATTTCAGTTAGACTAATACCTGGTTTGATTTGCATTGAGAGATGATTTTATAGAAAGTATCCCATGCCTATCTCTAAGCATGGTGAAGAGTATGTGAGGATGTGGGGCTATTTTAATTCTAAAGGCCAAGGGAACTTTATCAGGATGCATAATATCCTGAATCCAGGAAATAACTGGCCTTTAATAATAAAAATCTGCCTGCCTCTATGGGAATTTAACATAGGGGTATGTATACTTATGACCCCTGTATTTTAAATAAGAACATTTATTTATTTACAATACGTTATTCATTCACAAAGAAAATTGGTGTCCTTAAAGGTTGGATTTTACCTCATTTTTTAATTTAGGTATTAAAATAAATTTCCAAAACATGATTTTTTTATTCCTCTTTTTAGTCAACTTAAGCATGTGTATGTAAACTTTTGAGCACCACTGTACAACAATTTCATATCTTTGCAGGAATCTACAGTGACTCAAAACATGTTTTTTTTTACTTAACCTCTAACAATATTTACATTTTTGTTTCCATGTGTGGAAATATATCCATCCTTTCCATTGCTATAATACATCTTCAGTGGGGAGAACAAGTATTTGATACACTGCCAATTTGCAGGTTTTTCTTACTTCCAAAGCATGTAGAGGTCTGTAATTTACACTTCAACTGTGAGAGACAGAATCTAAATCACAAATCCAGAAAATCACATTATGATTTTTAAATAATTAATTTGCTTTTTATTGCATGACATAAGTGTTTTCTCCCTGCAGGATGAGCTCTGACGATCTTCGGGTGCTGCTAAGAGAATGACCTGCAATCTGATTGGTCAGGGAGGGACAGAGGTGGATTTGATTGGTCCGGCACAACGATCAGTCAGTCAACACTCCTTAAGAAGAACAACAGAGACGGACGGACGGACGGACGGATGGACGGATGGACGGACCTGCTGTGTGGAACGTACTGAACACTTTTGGCCTTGATTTTTAGCTGTTTTTTTATTACGTCTCCATTGTTTGTATTTACTCTATGAAGTAAAACTGTGAGACACTGGACATGTTACTGAGACACACACACACACACACACACACACACACACACACACACACACACACACGTAAGTTACGGGGAGGACGGGGGTGTAGAATTAAATACATTTGCACCATAACCTGATGCAGGAACGGCACAAATTCTTACAGAAGAAGGAAATGAAGTGTTTGAAATTTCTATTTTGCTCAAACGTTAAGATTGCAACCACTTTTGAACCCAAAGTTACACACACAGACACACACACACACACACACACACACACACACACACACACACACACACACACACACACACAGAGCCCAATGTTGACACAGTATTGTATTTTATTCATGTAGTAACTGTTGGAAATAAACAGTATGTTTTGACAGTCACATCAGCTTTACGACAGTTACTGCAGTTTTAATTCAACTTCTATGCCTTCTATTATAAATTGAAGTATTGAAGCAGTTTCACGGTGAATATCTGTGTTTCTCCGACGCTGCTGGGCTCGTTAACGTTTTGCACCGCTTGTTTCTCTGATAACTTAAGATCCAGACTAACCTCCTTCATCTAGTTACAATATAGAGTAAAAAAAACACCAAGATCAACAACAAAAAACAAAAAATGTTGCTTAAAACTGGATCAACAGTCAATTCATGCCAGCTTCTGGAAGACAACCAAAGGCGATGTGACGTCATCGACAGGCGACCAAATGTAACCGAGCGTTCCCTTTAATAAAATGACAGTTTTCCCTGGGTTTGAACATCGTTGGAAACATTTTTGGATAATGTAAGTTAACAACGCAACATTTAGAACATAGGTCGGGTCAGTTTTAGACATTTTAATGCAGAAAAGTAACATCTCGTAAATTCTGCGCCATTCCTAATTTGACCAGCAGGTGACACTGTTTCCACTTGTTCTAGGGGAGAGTTCTGTAGAAAACTGGAGCTCAAATGGATTTATGTTTTCAGGTCAAAAGTGTTTGGACTGGGTTCATAAAGAGCTTTTAGTTAGCTCAGGATGTCTCGTGATCCGATGGATTGACAACCTGTCCGTGATGCATGCTGGGAACTTCTGTGACTCTTAAACATGGTAAGCTTGCATAGTGTACAAGATGGAGGAAAAGGTCCAGAGAAGTGCTGCCAAAATTAGCAAATTGATTATTCTGAAATGATCAATGTGGAAAACAACCTGTTACATGTAATATAGATTGATAATGCAAAGCGTTTGGGTTGATAGCTGTGATTTCACATTTCTACAAAAGTGAGAAAAAACAGACGTAATATATTGGCAAGAAAGCCAACAAGCACAAACAAGAAAACCTTATTTCTGGTGGACAGCCCTGGGTCAGGTCTTCTTAAAGTGGACCAACAGCAAAAAGGGACTTGTTGTTTTTTTTTTATGCACATTGTCAGTTTGCTCATAAGAGGACTATTGACAGTCTTTTTGTGTACACTATGTTGTGTTGCACACATGCAACTTTGAAGAGAACCGTACTCAGACCACCTCCAGAGAAGGTCTGTGTAGGGTTCGTTTCAGCAAAGTCCAAGTCCCTTTGGAGTGTTCCAGGGCTGCCAACTCTCACGCATTGGCCGTGATACACACGCATTTGACTGGTTTCACACGCGCACACGCCACACCCCCGATTTCTCACGCTGAAGTGTCAGCCCGGTCTGTCAAATTTCTGAAAGATGAGTTTATCTATGTTTTTACCTGTTGAGCCACTCGTGATCGACTAGTTGTGCTTTCAGAGACTGTGAGGGGTTCAAGAGCGCTCCCTGTCTGTGGAATTTTCAAATTGTCGCAAAATGAGAAAAAAATGTTCACGAGCCATCCCAGGTGCATTTCCCCGGCTTCAGGTATGCGCTCTGAGTATCACAGACCCGTCCGTCGCTTCGTGTCCACTCTCTCTGTAACAATAGAGGTGAGCAGCGCGGCTGGTAGTGGAGCAACTTCAGTTCATTGTAGTGGACTCGCTCTGCTGGGGGCAGTGACGCGTTGCATGAATGCGTAGACCTCCGATAATGAGCAGCGTACGGCCACCTCTAAACTCTGTCAGAGACCAGAGACCCAAATGGGATCTGTCTTGTTTTTGTTTTTTTTAACCAAGGGGGGACGGTCTGAATGAGATCCACCATATCAGCGGAGCAATGACATGCCCCGCAGACTATATTACAACTCTCCACATCTCGGAACATGGGAGGAGTTGTGCACAAGTTGTAAATATGGCAGAAATCTGGTGAACAAAACATCTGAGCTATACATAATATACACTCACCGGCCACTTTAAGGTAACCTGTCCAACTGCTCGTTAACACTTAATTTCTAAGCAGCCAATCCACTGGCGGAACTCAGTGCATTTAGGCATGTAGACATGGTCAAGAGAATCTCCTGCAGTTCAAACCGAGCATCAGTATGGGGAAGAAAGGTGATTTGAGTGACTTTGAACGTGGCTGATTGTTGGTGCCAGAAGGGCTGGTCTGAGTATTTCAGAAACTGCTAATCTACTGGGATTTTCACGCACAACCTCTCTAGGTTTACAGAGAATGGTCCGAAAAAGAAAAAACATCAGTGAGCGGCAGTTCTGTGGGCGGAAATGCCTTGTTGATGCCAGAGGTCAGAGGAGAATGGCCAGACTGGTTCGAGCTGATGAGGGCAACAGTGACTCAATAACAACGTTACAACCAAGGTGGGCAGAAGAGCATCTCTGAACGCACAGTACGTCGAACTGAGGCAGATGGGCTACACAGCAGAAGACAAATCGGGTGCCACTCCTTTCAGCTAAGAACAGGAAACTGAGACTACAATTTGCACAAGTCATCGAAATTGGACAATAGAAGATTGGAAAAACGTTGCCTGGTCTGATGAGTCTCGATTCTGCTGCGACAGTCGGATGGTAGGGTCAGAATTTGGCGCTACAACATGAAAGCATGGATCCATCCTGCTTGTATCAACGGTTCAGGCTGGTGGTGGTGGTGTCATGGTGTGGGGAATATTTTCTTGGCACTCTTTGGGCCCCTTGGTACCAATTGAGCATCGTTGCAACGCCACAGCACCTGAGTATTGTGCTGACATGTCCATCCCTTTGACCATAATGTACCCAACTTCTGATGGCTACTTTCAGCAGGATATGCGCCATGTCATAAAGCTGGAATCATCACAGACTGGTTTCTTGAACATGACAATGAGTTGGCTGTACTCAAATGGCCTCCACAGTCACCAGATCTCAATCCAAGAGCATCTGGGATGTGGTGGAACGGAGTTCGCATCATGGATGTGCAGCGAAAATCTGCGGCAACTGTGTGATGCCATATGTCAATATGGACCCAACTCCCTGAGGAGGCTTCCAGCACCTGTGAATCTATGCCACGAAGAATTGAGGCAGTTCTGAAGGCAAAAGGGGGTCCAACCCGTTACTAGCATGGGGGTACCTAATAAAGTGGCCGGTGAGTGATATACATATATATATATATACATATATTATATATTATATATAAATACTGCAACGTTGGGCCACTATTGGTGCATCAACCTCTGCATCTCTAAATGTAACTGTAATAATAATTTGATGTTTTTTAAAATGAACAAATAGTCTATTTTCACAAAAAAGTAAAAACATTAAGTTGGGTACAGAGGATGAGGGCCAAACATTCTGAACATTGGCACAAAGGTTAAGGATGAATTATGTAACTCAGTGGTTCTCATTCTTTAGAATTTCAGTGGTCTTAGTTGATCCCTATCATTAATTTAACTTGGGTCCTGGTCCCTATACCTGGGACCCTGGACCTGTTCACCACAGACCCAAATCTTCTCAGCTGTTGCTGACATATGCTACTGTCTCTTATGTGGTTCAATATGTTTGGCACTGTGTGGGTCAGTTCTTATTCATAAGAAGTTAATAATGTAAATGCTGAATGCCCTAAAACCTGTTGATACTACAACAATGCAAAGGCTCCTAACCATACAGTTTTGCACATATCATGTAAGACTGGATTTCTCCATTTTTCTTTGCAAAAAAACTCTCCAGAAAGTGCCCTTTAATGGTTTATTTTTCGAATTTTTTTCCTGGGGGAGCATACCCCCAGACCCCCCTAGGGAGAGCCCCATCCCCCCACATATAACAAATCCAAATTTAAACCCTAAAGGATAAAGACCCAAAGAAATTGCTTTGTACGCGGCAAAATATGGGTTGGCCCCCCCAAATCTCACTCCAAGGTTTTTGGAAAAGTTGGCAGCCCTGTGTTCACATATATTGGACCGAACCAGCTAAAGGTCCAGTCAACAGCAGCCCAAACCAGGTCTAAAGGTCCAGTCAACAGTAGTCCAAACCAGGGATAAAGGTCCAGTCAACAGTAGTCCAAACCAGGGCTAAAGGTCAAGGTCCAGTCAACAGTAGCCCAAACCAGGCCTAAAGGTCCAGTCAACAGCAGCCCAAACCAGGTCTAAAGGCCCAGTCAATAGCAGCCCAAACCAGGTCTAAAGGCCCAGTCAACAGTAGCCCAAACCAGGGCTATAGGTCCAGTCAATAGTAGCCCAAACCAGGGCTAAAGGTCCAGTCAACAGCAGCCCAAACCAGGTCTAAAGGTCCAGTCAACAGCAGCCCAAACCAGGTTCTAGCCCAGTCACATCAGCCAAACCAGGCCTAAAGGTCCAGCAACAGCAGCCCAAACCAGGTCTAAAGGTCCAGTCAACAGCAGCCCAAACCAGGTAAAGGCCCAGTCAACAGCAGCCCAAACCAGGCCTAAAGGTCCAGTCAACAGCAGCCCAAACCAGGGTATAGGCAGTCAATAGTAGCCCAAACCAGGGCTAAAGGTCCAGTCAGCAGCAGCCCAAACCAGGTCTAAAGGTCCAGTCAACAGCAGCCCAAACCACGTCTAAAGGTCCAGTCAACAGCAGCCCAAACCAGGTTCTAAAGGCCCAGTCAACATCAGCCCAAACCAGGCCTAAAGGTCCAGTCAACAGCAGCCCAAACCAGGTCTAAAGGTCCAGTCAACAGCAGCCCAAACCAGGTCTAAAGGCCCAGTCAACAGCAGCCCAAACCAGGCCTAAAGGTCCAGTCAACAGCAGCCCAAACCAGGGCTAAAGGTCCAGTCAACAGTAGCCCAAACCAGGGCTAAAGGTCCAGTCAACAGCAGCCCAAACAGGCTAAAGGCCAGTCAGCAGCCCAAACCAGGTTAAAGGTCCAGTCAAAGCAACCCAACCAGGTTTAAAGGCCCAGTCAACATAGCCCAAACAGGCCTAAAGGTCAGTCAACAGCAGCCAAACCAGGTCTAAAGGTCAGTAACAGCAGCCAACCAGGGCTAAAGGCCAGAAGCAGTCAACAGCAGCCCAAACCAGGCATAAGGTCCAGTCAACAGCAGCCCAAACCAGGGCTAAAGGTCCAGTCAAAAGAGTCCAAACCAGGGCTAAAGGCAGTCCACAGCAGCCCAAACCAGGTCTAAAGGCCCAGTCAACATCAGCCCAAACCAGGCCTAAAGGTCCAGTCAAAAGCAGCCAAACAGGCTAAGGTCAGTCAACAGTAGCCGAACCAGGCTAAAGGTCAGTCAAAGTAGCCAAACCAGGGCTAAAGGTCCAGTCAACAGCAGCCCAAACCAGGTTCTAAGGCCCAGTCAACATCAGCCCAAACCAGGCCTAAAGGTCCAGTCAACAGCAGCCCAAACCAGGTCTAAGGGTCCAGTCAACAGCAGCCCAAACCAGGTCTAAAGGCCCAGTCAACAGCAGCCCAAACCAGGCCTAAAGGTCCAGTCAACAGCAGCCCAAACCAGGGCTAAAGGTCCAGTCAACAGTAGTCCAAACCAGGTCTAAAGGCCCAGTCAACATCAGCCCAAACCAGGCCTAAAGGTCCAGTCAACAGCAGCCCAAACCAGGGCTAAAGGTCCAGTCAACAGTAGCCCGAACCAGGGCTAAAGGTTCAGTCAACAGTAGCCCAAACCAGGGCTAAAAGTCCAGGTCCAGTCAACAGTAGCCCAAGCCAGGCTTAAAGGTCAAGTCAACAGTAGCCCAAACCAGGGCTAAAGGTCCAGTCAACAGCAGCCCAAACCAGGGCTAAAGGTACAGTCAACACTAAAACAGTAGCCCGAACCAGGGCTAAAGGTCCAGTCAACACTAAAACAGTAGCCCGAACCAGGGCTAAAGGTCCAGTCAACCGTAGCCCGTACCAGGGCTAAACCTCCAGCATATACTGGACCAAACCATGGCTATAAGACCAGAGTGTTATATAAGAGCAAAAAAATGCTGATGACTAATAGGTCTGAGTTGTTTTGGAGGGCTGAAACGGACCGAATATGAAAACGTCCTTAGAGTGCTGCAGCTTTCTGATGGTTTGTCATGGCTGTGTGTTTCCATCTGAGCCAGCAGGCGACGCTGTTGCTTCTCTGGTCAGTTGTTCCTCTGGGAAAGAGTTCAAGAGGAAACAGGAAGTACCTGAACACTGATTAACAGATAGTTCAGTATGCAGACTGGTGCAGAGGAGTCTCAACACAACAGAACATTCAGATGTTTATCACACGGATGTTATGGTGAAAGAAAACATCTGCTTATAACCAGTGTTGGGCAAGTTATTTCCAGAATGTAATACATTATAGATTGGTTTCTGTCGTTTGAGAGTTTCTCGTTATATTACAATATTACTGTCTCTGAATTGTAATGCTTCACACTACTTTTGAGTTACTTTCTAATAACTGTTGCTTGCTCTGAAAAGCTTAAATGTGTTTTGCAAAGAGTTCAGACCAGCAACAGGCAAAATTTAAAACCGTTGCACACTGGTTTCACATTTCTAATGTGAAAAATGTGTGTGCATAAATTTAGCGCAGGAGCTAAGTCCAAGATTAAACTGTTCTCTTACTTGTGTTCCATGTTTGTTTTCTTTTCTTTTTCAGAAATGGTGAGCCGACGAGAGGATGAGGACCTTTGGCTGTGTTTAAAGATGGATTTTTATAATGTAAGTGATATGATTCTGAGTGAAAATACTCTGCTGTTCTTGTCCTTTGTGTCTGTCTTGTCTCTGTTTTTGTATCTGATTATGGTGATGTCATGGTGGGGTAATTCACTCAATGAGATTTGGACCAGATGGGTCGAGAAACGATCACAAAATCATGCTACTGCCTCAGTCTTACAACCTCGGTAAACCAACACAGATTGCATTGCGCATACGCTTATTTCAGCCAGTGAAATCAGACACACAAAACACAAAACATTTGTCTTGGAACATGCAAAAAATATTATAAACCCATTTACCAGTGAGCCTGCTTTTTGTAAGTATATCTCTCCCTCACATTACATTTGTGCATTGCCAAAGATGTAGTTTCATAAAATTGCATACTGCAGTTATTTGGTCATAAACCATGATAATGGCGCCAGATGAAAAATCTGACTTTTAGGGACAAGTATGTAGCATTCACCTATTCCACGTACCATAGCATTTACAGCCTACGCCAATTGCAGTGTCTTCAAGACCTTTATTTGTCCCCGAGGGGCGATTCATTTTGCTGCAGTAGCAAGAAATTGACACACAGTACATGACAACAAAGACGACAACATCAATTAAAATACAGTATCAAACCAAATGGAGAAAATAAATACACAACATTAAAAGTTTAAGTCCCAGTGTACCTTATGTGCAGATGTTACCTATTCTTTCCAGTGTTAAGCAGAGAGATAGCAGAGGGGACAAAGGAGAATTTATACCTATTAGTTTTGGCTGGTGGCTGACTGAAACAGGACCTGGAGGACAGCAAATTAAATTCTGCATTCAGGGGGGTGAGAACTATCGGACATGATGGATTCTGCCTTTTTAAGCACATGTCTATTATACAGATCAGTTGGTGTCATCTGCTGAATCCCAATGATTTTGCTGCTAACTTTAATTACCGTTGCTAATTTGTTTTTCCGTTTTTTAAACTCAGAGAAGCATACCAGCAAATACATGAAAAGGTAAAGACAGACTCAATAAAAGATTTATAAAACAATGTCATCAGGGATCTGTCCACTTGAAACTTAGCTAGCTTTTTTAGACAGAAGAGACGTTGTTGACTTTTCTTACTCATCATGTCTGTGTTTAGTTCAGAGGTCAACTTGTTATCAATGATGATTCCCAGGTACTTGTATGATTCAACAATTGTCCCTAGATGGGCCTTTATAATACATAAAACTCAACAACAAATACATAAAAAAGGTACAGAACAAACTTGACAATAGATACATCCAGTGAAATGCAAACTTTAGAACTCAACATGAAAACACAGACAAAACCATTCAACAAAGCATCATACAAGCCAACAGAAAGTGCCAAATCATTCACAACAACAAGACTGCTGCCTTTTCAAATCAGTTTCATCATCACCACAGTTATTATAAATCCTGAGGGGAACATGAATGATCCAAACACATGAACTCCATTTCTAAAAAACATTAGGCCAAACCAGGGCTTAAACACCACCAACTATTGGACCAATCCATCTAACAGTGGTGGACCGACCACACTGACATCCTTTGAAGGAATTACATTGTCATTGCTTATACATTTTTATAAGAACTAAATAATATCATCAGCAAAGTGATCAATCTTTGTTGTTTTTCTGTCTGTCAGCAGGATTATAAAACATCTACTGGCTCAATTCTCATGAAACTTGCCGAAAGAGGGGGAAGTACGAGCCAAGGAAAAACCCATTAAAGTTTGGATTACGGAGTAGAAACAAATTATTTTTCACTTTGGTTAACAGTGCAAATAGGGCACGGCCTTGGCGGAGGTCTGCGCTCTTGTCTGTTTTTAGTATACAATCCAGCCAACGGACTGGACTAAGCAGTAGAAAGTCTCACAAAGTGGAAATACCACAACTTAAAAATGTTTTCTCATACTGTAATTATCTGAATGACCTCAGGTACTTTCCACTTCTGAGTGTTATTGGAGCAGGGCATTTCTGTATATCTCTCTGTCTCACCCTCCTCCTCACCCTTTTCTGTGTTTTGTGGGCAGGAGGAGGTCAGCATTGACGCAGCACTGCTCCATAAACCACTGGAACCACGCTCTCTATTGTTTCATGATGTGAAATGGAACAGCAAGTTGGACAAGCACTCGCTGAGGTATTGTGGTAACCAACCTGGTATTACTCTGTGTGTGTGTGTGTGTGTGTATACACAATGATGTCAGATTGGAATAACTTTGCGTGTTGGATTGTCGAAGCGTTGCTTGTGCGTGTTTGAGTTGGACAGCAGCAGGGCTTCCCGCGACGCTGTGCTCTGATTAACAGATGTAAAGTTTAACACGGATGATCAACAAGTTTTTGCTTGTCAAACTTGATGTACTGGACGTCTTTCTCTAGATGCTTTCAAAGAAATAAAAAATACAGCAAACCCCTAACTCTTCACAGCTAAATGATCAGAGAATATTAGACCAAAGCATGGCTTTAACACCACTCAATTTTAGGCTTAACCAAGTTTAAAATACAGATAACCCTGGACTGAAACAGGGATATAACACCAAAGGGATAGAAGACCAAACTAGGGCTAAAGCATCACCAAATATCGGCCCAATCTAGGACTAACACAGACCAATATTGGGCTCAATCAGAAATAAACACGACCAAATATGGCCCAATCTAAGACTAAACACGACAATAAACAGCCCACTCAGGACTAAACCAACGACCAAATATCGCCCAATCTAGGACAACACGACCAAATATCGCCCAATCAGACTAAACACGACCAAATATCGGCCCAATCTAGGACTAAACACGACCAAATATCGGCCCAATCTAGGACTAAACACGACCAAATATCGGCCCAATCTAGGACTAAACACGACCAAATATCGGCCCAATCTAGGACTAAACACGACCAAATATCGGCCCAATCTAGGACTAAACACGACCAAATATCGGCCCAATCTAGGACTAAACACAACCAAATATCGGCCCAATCTAGGACTAAACACAACCAAATATCGGCCCAATCTAGGACTAAACACAACCAAATATCGGCCCAATCTAGGACTAAACACGACCAAATATCGGACCAAAACTGGGTGTACAAAGCCAATATTGAATTGACACTCAACTAGTGAACAGAAAGTGGTCTGCAGTGAGGTGAACAAGCCTTAAGGAATTGATGAGTAGATGCAGTATATCGAGGCTTCTGGCTGTTTGTTTTCGTCTGCCCTCTAGTGTTAAAAAATCACTTCATGCAGCTTTAAGTGCTTTCAACAAGGTCAGTCAGTATGAAAAATATTTTGTGTGACCGTTTGCTGTCTCAGCACCTCGGGGACATGAATAGAACCACTCAGCCTCGGCGAACAGACTGCACCTTTATGCTGCACCAACACCAGGTGTGTTTTCAGTCAGCTGAAGTCAACATGGAGGAGAGGAGCGGAGGAGGAGAGGAGAGGAAGAGAGCGGAGGAGGATAAGGAGGTGTAGTAGCAGCAAATCCAGGAAAACATTTTCTCTCTTCTCTCTCTCATGGAAACGGCAGCTGAGAAAACACTGCTGGAAATTAGTAGGCAGGAACTACTGGAAACGGGCCTACACACACACACACGCACACGCACACGCACACACACACACACACACACACACACTTCATGCTGCTGCTCTGTTTTGTTAAACAAACTTTACTCCCATCAGGGAGAAATGCTGAAGGTCTAAAGGTTCAACTCCTCTCCTCTTCTAGTTTGATACTCTTATCTGTAGTATGAAGATTTATTTCCGCCTTATTTTAAAACGAACGTTCACATTTTTTACGGGTCATCATTGTTGTGTGTCTCATAGAAAATGTTTAACCACCAAGTCGGTTGCACGAGCGCCTCATAACTTCAAACTTAGCCTTAGCGTGGCTAAGTTTGAATTTATGAATTATGCGTCACTAAATTGAAATGAGGAAAATTGAACAGCGCTGTGGAGTAAGGTCTGGCCACACCACAGATGCATTCTGGGACAGGAGAAGAAATGCTCTAGGTTCACTATGTCTCAGTGCTGGGACTAACTGGCAACCTTTCCAGGTGTACCCTGCCTCTTGCAAAATGTTAGCTGGGACTGGCTCCAGGTATAGCTGATGGATGGATGGATGGATGGATGGATGGATGGTGGGTGGATGGATGGATGGTGGTTGGGTGGGTGGGTGGATGGATTTAGTTTTCATGGCTGCAGTTTGGTTGTAAAGGAAGTTAAACACAGTTAGTAGTGACAGTGAGACTTCCAGACACAAACACCAACACACTTCAACTTTAATGTTGTCTAAAATCTGTTTTATTGGTTCAAACTGCTGTTAAGTAAAAAGTAGTGTACTATTGAGAGTTACTGTGTTTACATGAACAGTTACCGTGTGATAATGAGAGCAGAAGCTGTGTTCAGACAGCAGTAAGTCACAATCAAATGACCAACATAGACATTTGGACATCTCACAGTAGGAAAAGCACAAGTTTAGATACTTAAATTAATGATAGTTGAATTCCATTTAGCTGCTTCAGGTTCATTAATGTATCAGCCGACCTGTGTTTTTCATACTATGCTGTTGACATGTCTGGTGCATAGGAAGGCCTTTTAACTAACCTTGCATCTAATACGGATGTCTATCATAGTTTCTTCCTAACAATCGGCTGGATAAGAACAATACAAATTGCACATATTACTTTCAAAGAACTAAACACGTCCGCTGCATAAAAGGCCTTTCAAATATTTTTACCATTGTCTATCCTGTTTCCTTTTAACAGAGTCTGATAGACAAGAACAATAAAAATTGAACTGTAAAGTATGGTCGCACAAAGGCAGGTTGGCACGAGGGATTTCATCGCGTTTGTTCTCCTTGCTTGATGCTTGCCAACAATGCTGGCTACACTTTATTGGTTATTATTGGTTGTCGACGTCTTGCTTTTACGAGAACCTTTATCAATCTTTGTCTACGTGCGTACGTGCCTTGGGAAAGGTCCTAAGTGAACCAGATGAGGTGCAGTGTGTGCGGGAATTTTCATTTTCTTCGGGGCGGTTCCCTGCACCACAAAGGAGAAAAAGCAAGTTGTTTGCGTGCTGATTACTATTATTTTTTTTTACACTTTCAAACATTAACAGTCTGTTGTTTATTGGTTTGTGTGAATTGAGATAAATAAGTGATTTTGATTGAATAGGTTAATGAATAGTAGTTTGTTAAAGGTCAGTTAAAAATCATGTCATTTAATTTATGTAAGTATATTTTGTAGGAGGCAACACTATAAGCTTTCAGTTAGCATAGTGATGTATGTCTGAGAGAAATAGGACTCTTCTGCTCATCTAGGTGCATTTGTGAAAGCGTATTTTTGTGTATAGATGACCGAGCCATTTGGTTTTCTTCCACTAGTACAGTTTGCTGATTAGGAAAACTTATCCCTGTGTTATGTTCCTGTAAACCATGAACCTTGTTGTCCTTCCGGGTCAAAATGCTAGACGTTTTTGTCACTTTTTTGATGCTTTTAACTCTTGTAATAAACGCTTTTGTCAATGCTTTAAAAATAAATAAATAATCATGGTCATTAAACATTGACATAATGACATTATACCTCATTTGAGTTTAAGAAAAGCTGAAATTATTAATTATTTTTGAGCGATAGTTGCGATCGGTGGATGTTAAGGGAATGTCAAAGTTTAGTTTTAAAATGCTATAAAATCAAAAAGAAAACACCCAAAATTCAGTGAAAATAATGATTCATTTTTACCATATGTCCATGTTATTTTTGGGCAATTTGATTGAAAGGAACCCACGTTTCTGATATGAAATTCTTTGAAAATGTGTCAAATTTGATCCAAGGAAAACACAAGGGTTAACTTTAGTCCGGTAAGAAGATGCTCCAAATCGGTGTCTCGGACTCGCCCGTTGGACTCGCCAAATATTCTGGTTGGACTTGACTGAGTTCAGCACTATACGCTTTTGTTCTAAAGTAACTTCCTCTTTCAAAACAATAGATAACGCACGCTCGTTCAGACAACAGGTATTACTTTAATTCAAACTCCATCTAGAACAGACGTTATCATTGGTCGCCTGGTATACACCTGGCCGCATCATACACCTCAATTATCAGGTATTAATCCGTTTCATTTAGGCCACAGGCACAAGGTCAGAGAGCTCTTATCAGATTGGTTGTCGACTGTCCATATAGCATTTTGTCATTCTGGCAAAAGCTCCACTTGTTGTTGACTGCGAGTGTGAACCCCCCCCCAAATCTGTCTCTCTTTACTTTGTCTTCTAAATGTCGCCGCTCGTCTCCTCAGCGCTCGTTGGAGATGAATGATTATTGGCCTCGTCGTCTCTGGTTCCAGTGCCAGCGTGGACGGACGGTGGCACATTAGCGTGGATTCCCTCCCACTCTAAGCTGCCATTTATAATTTGTACATGGCACTTTGTTTCGACTGTGTCGCTGCGTGACTGCACCGAGGCTCACTGAGCGCTCTGCTTTTTGGAGAAAATAGTTACATGACAGTTGGTTTGGAGAAAATGACAAGCAACAGGCCTGAACTAGTTTGTGACAAATACAGGTTGACTTGTCCTGGTCTTGGACTCGACAATGGCGGACTTGACTACAGCCCTTGTTTGTAGTGTGGTGTACTGTAGCACGGGTAGAATTCAGCCAGGGGTGGCCTCTAGCTCACCCAGTAAGAGCGTGCACCCCACCTAGGCTGAGTCCTGCAGCGGCCCGGGTTCGGATCCGACCTGCAGCCCTCTGCTGTGTGTCGTCCATCTCTCTCCAGCCAGTTGCCGTTAGGTTTCCTGGGCAACGTTAAGGTCTTTCCAGGGCTTCCAGGCACAAGGAACCCCCCCCTGTATATTTCTGTTTAGCAACGAATTATTGGTCAGTTGTTTTCTAAGTTCCAAAGTGTTTGGACTAGTGCTGTCAAACGATTAAAATATTTAATCACTTTAATGTCGTAGTTAACTCGCAATTAATCACACATTTTGATCTATTCTAAATGTCCCTTGATTTCTTTTTGTCACATTATTTTTTTCATTTTAATGATCTTAACATGGAAAAGTGGATTGGCTCGCTTTGTGCAAATATTTTTTTTATTGAAAACAACATTGGCATATAGTCCACGGTAGTGTTCAATTTCACACTTACATTCTCACTTGGAGCAAAAGACAACGACATCTCTCCATTAGCTTTGTATTGCCTGAAGGTTTCCTTCTTGTCTATTTTGTCTGCTAGCAAACAGATACATGCCTAAAAGCTGCATGCATTTAAGTCAAATATCCAAATGTTAGTTTTAGACTAACTATATGTATGTCTGTAAGTTAAGCTAAAGCATTTTGTTACCATGTCAAATATCTAAATGTCAGTTTTAGGCTAACTATACGTCTCTAAGTTGAGCTAACGCACGTAGCGTCCGACATACCGTTAGCTTAGTGTCTCCTCATTCTCTTTGCTGGTTCCTCACGTCTGTTTCCACTTTTGTCTTCAGTAAAGCTCAGTTTTTCAGGTCAGCAGCTTATGAAAACTTAAGTTCTGGGTTCTTTACATTGTTGGTAGTGAATATCACCACACGCAGCTTTTAAGCATGTTTCTGTTGATTGCTAGCAGACGTAATTGACGCGGTGGGAACATTCACTTAAAACAAGTCGATGTAGAGCGGAGGGTTGTTTTCCCCCCCGGTGGGGGCGGGACTTAAATGCTCCCTGTCTCTATACACTTCACTAAGTACATCTGTACAATCTAAGACAACGCCACATCCAACAATACAGAAGAAGTAAACTCTGTTTGCCCACATTCTGCTGTTCTTGTTGCAGATGGTCTTCTTGCTCCTGTTGCTGTGAATGTTATTCTTTCCTTTTTTTGGAGTTCATTGAAGTTAAGGTCATCACTACATATCTGTCATAGTCCAAAATGTCCAAGTCCAAATGGCTTTTGTGTTGTTTGAATGTCCTCAATTAAACATTGTTTGCAAGTCACATGGCCAACATCCGGGATTATAAGAGACTGTGACCATGGAGAGGAGCTGTGGAGCCAACACTTAACACTTAAAAGAAAACATTTGTTCCACAAAAAGTGTCATGTTGTGCGTAGGACACGGACGGACACACACAAACACACACACAGACACACACACACAGACACACACACGCACACATACATTTGTGCAAAGAAAATACTGACAGAAATCAGACTTCAAACAGTCTGATAGATGAAGAGATGAACTACATTCAGCTACAACAGCCTGTGATAGTGCAATATCTACACACACTCTCACACATTCACACTCAAACACACGCTCTCAGATCTCAGTGGCGACTTTGGCTTTTCCGCCGCACGATCTGGTCCCATCTCTGAATAGAAAAAGAGACAAAGTGAAGTGAATGATCGGTCACCTAAACCATGGATGTAAAATTAAATCTGGATACAGCGTTCAAGGCACTCCGCTCACTTGAATGGGGATTAAATGATTTAATAGTGTCTCTTGTTGACTTGTCAAAATGTTATCCGACCGAATGGATCAAATTCTGATAGTAAAAGTGTTTTTGGGCCAGAGGGGCATCACGTGAAAGACACTCCTTCTATACATTTGTTTCAAGCTGTTAGAAGTAATGGACTGAACAACTACAACTACCTACAGTATTATTTTATACCCAAATTTGCATTCAAATGTTAACATTAAGCTGATGCAACAAGATGCATGAAATACAGTTCAGTACAATTTAACTTAAAAGGTGCCCTGCCACACAAAACAGTGCTTTTACATATGTCCGGCCCATATGTGTTTGAGTTATGTGGTGAATGTGAAAATGAACTGCTACCTCCTGTCAGCTCTGGCCACTGAAAAGAAGTAAGAGGAGAAATCTGGCCAATCACAACAGCTGGTCAGTCTGATGTCACGTTGCCTGAGCTCATTACTATTCACGAGCTCGCCCAGTTGCGCTGGGTAAAGGATGTTAATATCCAGGCTCCCATTGGCTGGCTTTTAGCCATTCAGACTCAAGCAGCGTAGCGCGTTGAATTTGAATGAGAACTGGCACAAATCAAGCCGAGTCTTCCTGCAAGTTTCTATACCACGCTAGAATGGCTAAAAACAAAGTACTAACGATGTTTTTTCCATGGTAGCCACTAAGTAATGAAATACGTGTGGCAGGGCACCTTTAAAAAGCGTTCCACCGTAAGCTCGCGTTTTTGGTGTGTGTGGTGTGGGTGTCGTGTGTGTGTGTGTGTGTGTGTGGTGTGTGTGTGTGTGGTGTGTGTGTGTGTGTGTGTGTGTGTGTGTGTGTGTGTGTGTGTGTGTGTGTGTGTGTGTGTGTGTGTGTGTGTGTGTGTGTGTGTGTGTGTGTGGTGTGGGTGTGAGAGAGTGTGAGTGTCTCTCTCTCGCACCTTGAGTTTCTTGCCCATCTTTTCCTTCCACCTTTGAGCAATGGAGCTGTCAATCAGGAGCAACCTGCAACCACAAATACAGAGTGAGGTTTCCCACAGGGTTTCATAGTAAAAGGGACTCTAGCTAACAAGGTTATAAAACCTCAGTGTCTCTCTCAGCGTCAAATACAGACGCAAAAATCCTCCTTTAGCGTCTTTATGGAACACACTGGGCGGAGCAGCAGGAAGATGACGTAGTATTAAGAGAGACAATGGTAGAGAGTATTATGAAAGACCGAAAATCTGCATAAGGAGAATGGTTGGGGCGGGTGATGTGTTAAACAACACAAGACAAAGACAGGGTTCTTGTCCTACGTTTAATTGAAACGTACATTTTGAAACCCCACCCACCATCTTTCACTAAACCCAACTGTCTAGTTCTTGTGCCGCTCAAGGGTTAGACCCGAGTCCCAAGAGCGTCCAATTGTGACGCCAAGAGTCCCAACTAGTGGTGTCTAGATATGATGCTAAAGGAGATGTTTTGCGTCAATAACAAACGGCAAAGGCATATAACCAAGCATCGCTTTTTGACACAATGTAATGTGTGAATGCAGCATTCCCATTTGGATGTGCACCAAAAGTGGTCCAAACAACCTTGGTACGCTTTCAAATGAACTCTGGAGTGGTTTGGTAGTAGTTGGACGTGATCCGACTTGGAACTGACCCAACTACGTATGTGTACATAACGATCTTGCACGATTTGTAATGACGCATTTCGGTTCGCTTGGACTTTACTCAGCGTAAAACGAAACCGAACCAAGTGGAAATTGCTCCAAGTTTTACAACTCCACTTATTCAGACCAGAACAAACTAACTATAGTGTCTTGCACGCACAGCGCAAAGCCCGACTGTCAGAGTTAGTTTAAGACCAACACAGTTGTCAATTTCCCATCCAGCGCCCACATTGTTTAAATAGCAAATGCACCCGGCCCCGTCTGTGCATCCATGGGCGTGCTGGTCCTACAGGGAGGCGTGTTCAGGTGCATTCTGGGTGTATTGCTATCTTTAGGCAGCGGGAAGTGATTGCACCATTGACCAACAAAAACCTGGTCTAAAGTTAGTAACACAGTATTTCATTGTTATTTTAACAGCGAATTAGTAAAAGTAAAGTCTGCAGATCAGGCTGAAGTTTGATAACCACAGATTGGACACATGCTTTACCCAAAAGATCCTGCATTGAGTTATCGGCTGGACATTAATCCAACTTTCCTGGAGGAAAACTTTTTTTTTTTTTTTTTTTTTTTTTTAAAAGTACAGAAAGGCAGAACAAACTTAAAGAAAGCGTGTAAATAAAAGCATCGGGGGGGGGGGGGAAGTTTAAAAAACCTTAAAATAAGTGTGAAGAAAGCCTTGAAACAAAAGTTTCAAAAAGGTGCCAGACAACACTTTTAACTGGACGTCTCCTTGTTCTCGTAGCCAAGGAGTTAAAGATCGTATCGACCGGCTGGACATTTATCTACCACATCTAACCACTTTCCTGACCCTGATGACGGAAAAAGTAAAAAAATAAAAAAAACTCGCAAATGAATGTAAACCAAGCATTGAGAAAAAAAAAAAAAAAAAAAAAAAAAACATACAGAAAAAGCGGCTGACATCTTAAAAGAATTTTTAGAAAAGGTTTTGAAAAAAGGTTAAAACACCTAAAACAAAAAGTTAAAAAAGGCGCCAGACACTTTTTACCTGGACGTCTCCTCGTTCTCGTAGCCCATGATGAGGAAGTCCTCCCCAGGAACAAGTGGAGGACACAGGCAGGAGGACGAGTAGTAGAGCGTCTGCGTCTCCTTGGGAATGTTGACCAGCGAAGACTTGAACACCTCCTTCACCTCCACCACCGCCGTGGGCTCCAGGCCGCGGTTCCTCACCTCCCTCACCCTCGCTCGGATCACTGGAGGACACAGGCAACACCCTATAGTCATTCATTCATTCAGCCTTTATTTAAGAGATGTTCCGATACCAGTATCGGTAAAGTCTCCAATACTGCCTAAAAGGCTGGTGTTGTATCGGCCAGTACTGGAGTCTATGCACCGATCCGCTACCATGTAATTTAGCCCCAAAGAAAATCTACTTTAAAAGTACTTTGTTCTTCTTCCATTATGAATGACTGTCAAACTGGATAATAAAAGAAAGTTCAACAGCGTTCGTTGTTTTTTTAATGTTTCACAAAGTTTACCCTAAAGCCGCCTACACAAAGGCGATTGGCTCTCTGCGCAAAGGTCATCGAGTGTGGCTAGGAAGCCGTTCAGCGGCAACTAGGTCAAAGTTGAAATCGCAAGTTCAGGTATCGGAATCAGGAAGAAAGAAAATGGTATCGGGACATCTCGATTTTATTTAAACAGGAATTCTCTAAAAAGTAAAATGTCGTTTTCAAGGGAGAAAAAGCCGCACCCTCTTTAGTCGATTAGTCGAGTAATCGGTCGTTTTGGTCTTAGTCCAGTCAGATATGTTTGGTCGATCAGTCCAGTTTTATTTTTTTTTATTTTTTTTGAATGCTTTTTCATCCTGAATGACTTCTTTTCAAGAAATTTAGGAATACATTTCTGGTAAACACAAGAGTGGTGATTTTGCAGGATTCCTTGTGGAGAAACTCAGTTTTACAGATTTCTTGACAACCACATCTCTGTCGATTAAAGGGGAACTACGCAGGTTTTATGTGGCGTCATTTATCTTAACCGAACAGCTTCTGAGTCATTGGGATGGTTAAATGAATTCTTTCGAGTTGAATGCTGGTTGTCTCGCTCCCCCCTAGTCTCTGTGAGCAGTGAAAAACATCCTTGCAACTTTTGGCCGGCGAGTCCCTCCTTTGCAGCGCTGTGGAGGAAGGTCTGGCAATGCGAGACCAGTACCAAAGTGGTGTAGCAGTGCTGGATTAGACTGTAAAACCAGTGTTAATTAGCAAAGAGAGCGGCAGCTGTCAACTTATAAAGACCACCTTGTTGTGCACTCTGATGTGCCCCCACGCTTCACTGAACTCCTCCGTTGTCATTACATCTGAATATTTTGAAAGTGAGCTCTTGTTTTTTAATGATGGCTGGCTGAAAGACAAAATAAAAAACTAAAAATCAAATCTACCCCAAATGGATTCTGTGGCCAGAAGCATTAGTGAGCTCAGGAAGTCCACATGGAAATCTGTGATGGATCTGGCAAATCAAGCCTGCGTGCGCTCTTTAATCATGTGGAAAAGCCTTTCTGGGCATTTAGCTTCAGTGGGTCTAATTTAATCTAAGTAACCAAAATCTTTCCCGCTACACGAAGGAGGAAAATCAAGTTTGAGAGAGAGAATTTGCTCAAGAATTTTCGTATACTAAAATAAGAATGTAGTCCAGCAGAAGTGTTAGGGAAGTAAAGAGCCAGACTGATCTCATGAAATGGTGCATGTATGACACGCCAATGCATATGCCATCAGTGGCGTGTTATCAAGACACATACTCTCTTTGTGTTTATCAGCACCATTCGGCCTCCATTGACTTACATTACCTTGCGATTTCGTGTGAATCAACGCCGTAGCGAGTATGAAAGGGCAAAAATCCGCGTAGTGAGTTTGGTCGGCGGGGTGGATGGATGGGTCAAACACAGGAGTCTCACCCAGGAAAACAGGGGTCGTGTCCCGCATGTCACATTAGTTAAAATGTGGAGACATTTACCTCAGGAAGAAAATGTGGAAGGCAATGAAAATAGGGAGGTTTTGTTTTGTTACATTTCAGTGTTTTATCGTGAAAGGTAGACACGGAAGAGCCAGCGTTATGGCAGCGTTTTGTTTTGTTTTCCTTCAGTCTTTATTGTGTGGTTGTTTAGTTTATTTATTAGTGGGGGAGGTGATGGTGCAGTGGATATGCCACATGCCTTTTGGTGTGGGAGATCCGGGTTTGATTCCGATAAATCCACCAAGGTGTCCCTGACACTTAACCCCTAGTTGCTCCATAGGTGTGCAATGATATGTAGCGACTGTAAGTCACTTTGGATAAAAGAGTCAGCTAAAAGTAATAATAATGTAATAATTAATATCCAAACCGCTCAAAATTGGAAACCCCAACACACAGACAGACACCTCAGTGGGATAAACTATGGGGGAGAATTCAATGCTCAAATCAACAAACTTATTTCATCAATAATATTTTTGATCAATGTGTCCCAGATGACTCACCGTAGTTGTAGTTGTTCCTCTCATAGTTTTTCAAATTCATCTTGACGTTCTTACACTTACAGCGATCTACAGACACACAAACAAACACAAAGTGGGTAAAAACCAGACAGACAGAAACTGTGTTCAGGACCTATGAAAGTCCATGTTTCCAGACTGAATTTGTCACTTTGTGTTTGTGTTATATGGGACGAATCCTAAGCACTGGAAAGAGTCCCAATGTGTAGGAACTGCGAGCGTTAGGGTTAACTCAGGATGGTTGTTGGTTGTGTGCAGGTTGAGCATATAGCCAATGTAATTATTAAACCTGTGTTTACTTACCTTGAACGACAGACTGACATGACGTGTCCAAATTGGTTTGCTTTCTCAGACACTTGGGCATTTTTCAAGCAAAGGTTGGATATATCAGCGCTTTTAGAAAGCTTTCAGATCAGCCACTTGATCAGAGTTTACAAGTCAGAGACTTGTTATTACAGTTCCTTAAATATGACATGAATGTGGCAATATGTAATGCGATCATGATTTGCTAAAAACAAAAATATGCTAGCAAGATTTAAAGTCAATAACATTGCGTATAGGGCTGGGCAATATGGGGAAAATCTAATGTGATATTTGACCAAATGCCTCAATATTGATACTGCGACGATATTGTAGGGTTGACTATTTGTGCTTTCACAAAATATTCACACAATGAGATTTTTGATAAATAATCGTCAGTAATGTGGATATAATGACTAAGTGGGTAAAGGCAAATATTAGAACAGTTACAAAAGTCTGGTAAGTTTAGAAAATGACATCCCTTTACTGTAATGCAGCCTTTAAAACCAGGAAAAGACAACACTTATGCCATATTACGATATATGCAAAATTTAAGACGATATCAAGTCTCATATCACGTTATTGATATAATATTGATATATTGCCCAGCTCTAATTGCGTGTACTTCACAATCAATTAAAATAGTATAAACAGTATATTTAACAACAAGACAAGCTAGCCTCAGTCATATCATTGTCCACAAATCAATAAGACTTTCATAAAACAAATGATACGCCATGTAAAGGGTGCAATTTTAGGTTCAACACGGGGGGGGGCTGAGATCTCCACATATCTAGCAAAAACTGTTGTTTTCCATCTGAAGCGCGTTCGGGTTGTGAGATGATCACTTAAAGTGTTAATTAGTAGTCTTTAGAGGGGTTGGTCAGTTGGTTGTGTTACCTCTGGAGTCCAGAGCAGGCTTGTTTTTTTCCCTTTATTTATGCTAAGCTAAGAGGCTGCTGGCGTTGGCTTTATTATTTAACCCTCCTGCTGTTCTTGTGTCAAATTGAACCAGTTTTCAAAAAACTTACTATATCAGAACTATGACAAATGGAAATTGGAAAAAAGTGACAAATGACAAAAAAGCTACAAAAACGCATAAAACAAAAACAAAACTATTTTATTAAATGCTGAAAAAAAGTGACCAAAAAAATCCCCATCAAAAACATCAAAGGTGACAAAGAAGTTGGGAAAAAAAACATCGGAAAAAACGTAATAAAAATAAAACAAAAAGGCCAAAAAAGTGACAAAAAAATAGTAAACTGTGACAAAATAAATTGGAATAAAATTGACAAAAAGAAGATAAAAGAACAACAAAATGTTCAAATTTCAACACAGAAAAACAAAGTTGCATGGTCGACAAGACAACACAAGGGTTAATGTGCAGGTATGAGAGGTATTGATCATGAATTTGGATCTTTTTGGAACTATTATTTATTTAACTCTCGGTCCTCTAAAAGCCGAGCCCCTCCACAGAGGAGTAGCCCAGACAGGAACAGAGGTAGAGACCGGTAAACAGGGTTTGGGCTAAAAGGGATAGAGCTGTTCCCGGAAGTTACACAAAATCTAGTCTCACATTGTCAGACCTTCCTACAAAACGTTGCGGAGGAGCGTCTGGTTTGTCCACACAGCATTCTGGGATGGGAGAAAAACGGGCTCTGGTTTACTGGAATTTCTTTTAAAAAATGACAATCGTCATGGGCGGTGCTAAGATGCAGACGGATTTACCCTGCAGAGAGTCCTCAAATCCACCGGAATTTGAAATTACAACTCAAAGAAAGTGAAAGGTAACGGACATCCAGCTGAAAAGAGTGAAATCCGGTGGAATACACGACAGCACCGGAGCCGTCCCGGGAGTGGAACGTCGTCTTACAAATCTAGAAAGGCGTGTTTATTCCTCAGAAATGCTTTAATTCAAACCACGATTGGTCATTTTGGTCCCTAATCTTAACAGTCTCTTTCTCAGCTAAATGCCGTAGCTGTATCCCTTTTCTAGCCATAACCAGTAAACTGACAGGTTACCTCCATTTGGTCCTCTGCAGTGAAGGTTGTTGGAGTCCATTAGGAAGTCTGGACTGGATTCTGTCAGAGGATCAAACCCAGGAAAAAGAGAAACTGGTTAAATTGATTTTTGTTCATGTGCATGGGTATGTCAGTTTTATTCACCAAAAATGCTGTTTGTGATTAAAGTCAACCTAATATATGGAAAGGATGTTCAAAGGTCAGTCTCACCTGGGTTACACCTGGCTGGGTCCTGGTAGTATGGATCTACAGAGACAGAGAGGTGCTGCTCAGTGGCAAAGAATAGCAAATATCGAAGCACCTTAAAAAAGTCCCATGGCATGAAAAATTCCCTGAGTTTTTTTTTAACATTAATATGAGTTCCCCCAGCCTGCTTTTGGTCCCCAAGTGGCTAGAAATGGGAACAGGTGTAAACCGAGCTCTGCGTTTGAGAAAATGAAAGCTCAGATGGGCCGATCTGGAATATTGTCCCTTATGATGTCATAAGGGGCAAAGTTACCTCCCCTTTCTCTGCTTTTCCCACCCAGAGAATTTGGCCCACCCATGAAGGAGAGACATCATGGCTTTCAAACAAGGAAAGTAGCAGTTGGTCAAAGCCACACCTTGTCCCCCCCATCAGGTTCCCACCAGGTGAAAGACTACTTAAGTGGTTTCACTTTGTGCTTTTGGTCTCTAAATGCCACAGCTAGCAGTGATTTATGACAAATGGTCTGTGGCTGCTTTAGATTTCTATTCCAACCGGAGACAAACCTTAGAATCAGCAACTTTGGCTGGCTGCTGAAAATCCCTGGTATAACATGGGAGCGATCAAACCGTGGCTGAACCTCAGCAAATCAACAAATCACACCGAGGGAAAATCCCCAAACCCAGCTGAGCCGCGGCCGCTCGGAGACACGTGGGTGTATCGTTACGGAGGTCAAGGAGATTGAGATGAGTTTGATTTTTTTTTTTCCAGGACTTGCTGGTTCCAGGACCTGTTTAAAGAAGCGGAGGACAGTGAGGGTTTTATTGAGTGTAAAAAAATGGAGTGGGCCGCCTGTATCAAGGAGCTCTTTGAGAAAGTCAGTGGAAGTGAAGTCGGACGGGAAATGACTCACACTATCTGTCCAGGATGGAGCAGAAACAAGCTGCCGAGAGACGAAACCTGATCGAGAACAGCGATAGGGTTCAGCTAAGCTGGGAAAACTGTGTTTTCTTTGGAGAAAGTGTAGCGTGTTACAATTCTTAAATATCGTACTTATCTGATACATGCCAAAAAAATGGAACAAATACTCGGATCAGCGTAGAAAAAAAAATATCCCCGGTGACTCTCCTGGTTTATTGAGCAAGTTACATTTCCCTTTTCTACATTTTTACTTTCTCTTAGCCATGTCTCAGCTTTTTCACCCGCTTGTACAAAGCAGTCAACATGTTTTTGACCTCAGCTGCCCTGGAAGACAAATCTCAGTCAGAAACATACTACAGATGATAATAATACAAATAGCGTAGTGATACCTGGTCCGTCTGCCTTGACGATGGCCTCCGGTGAGATGCAGACTCCGCGGTCATACAGCGGCAGCTCGCTGCAGGCCAGGCTGTCGGGCCAGCTGTGGTTGTAGCGCTTCATCACCGGCTCGCAGCCATTCTTTGCCCGCTCACACACCGCCTTGCACGGTTTGATGGGCTCGTGTTGGAAGTCGATGGTGCAGATGGGAGCGTACATGGCACACAGGAAGAAGAGCAAATCCGGACTGCAGCCGGTACCTGAACAGGCCGGAAAACACAGGAGTGTTAACGAGAGTTTCTCTAATTGATCAGTGAGAATATCTATAATATATTGAGTTGAGTCAATTTAACCTTCCTGTTGTCCTCGGGTCAAATTTGACCCATTTGACCTCTGTGCCTTGTAATGTTACTGTTGCCTACTCCACTGCCGTTACTGCAAAACCTCAGCTCTGGGACTTGCCGGAAGTCGGTTTATTATAGAAAGTTTATAGGTTGTCACTCCCCGATGTTAGTCACGTGCAGATTTGACCCATTTGACCCATTTTAGAAGAAGTTCCTATATCAGAAATTTGAGTTTCTTTTAACCAAATTTCAGATCACATTCTTGCCGGAACACGTCCGGTTGTGTAGTCCGGTGTAATCTGGTTTCAGTGTCTTGCCCAAGGACACTTTGACATGGGACTGCAGGACCAGGGATTGAACCACCAACCTTCCGATTGGCAGTTAACCGCTCTACCACTGAGCCACAGCCCCCCCTAGCCGTTGTATTATTTAAGATTTGACAAATAATACAACAATATGCATGAACGTGGAAACGATTTTTAATAGGTCTCCTTTAAAATGGCTTTACAAAACCTTTTGTGTACGCAAATCTAAACTTTAACGAACACTATCAATGCTTTAGGTCTCTGAGTGTTCCTCATGGCGGCGGTGGACTGTTACCCCCTCGCCATATCGCTCACAGAAAACGAGCCAAACAAAGCCGTCACTCATGGCGATATCAATGTTGTGTGTGGATGAAGCATTAAGGTAATTTGACTCATTTACCGGCCGGCTCTGTGCCTTGTAATGTTACCACTCCACTGCCGTTACTGCAAAACCTCAGCTCTGGGACTTGCCGGAAGTCGGCTTATTATAGAAAGTTCATAGGTTGTCATTCCCCGATGTTAGTCACGTGCAGATTTGAGTCGCGCATGTGTCACTTTGCGACGAGTGAAGATGTGAGTCGCGCATGCGTCACTTGTTACATGTAGAATACAAGTAACATTACAACTTCCGTAATGTCAATACAGTAAAAACGGACCTACTTAACAAAGACTGTTCACTGCTGGCTAAAAGTTAGCATCAAAAACAACAAAGGTTGTCAGTTGAATGGCGTTTTGAGCTAACGTTAGCAATAAAAACAACCATAGCTAAAATGTTTTTGAAATGATTTCCATCTTCTGTTA
>NC_045743.1:19675592-19682836 GCF_008692095.1 Etheostoma spectabile | reverse complement strand
TGAGAAAAGTTTATTATTTCATGGATTTATCAAATTTCAGTATGACACGTTATGCCGTGAATTGTTAGAATCTGAGGATGCGTGACTCAAATCTGCACTGGACTCACATCGGGTAGTGACAACGTTACCCAACCAATGGTACAGATAAAAAAGGGCTGCTGCTCTGACCATGCTGCTACGTTGATTTGAATGGAAATGGCCCTTCTATCCATTTTATTTCTATGGCCCTGATAATGCCACATCATGCTGTCGGTTTCACTCAGGACGGGACCAGACAGAGGTCTTCACTGGGAACGGGATTGCCGAGCGGCAGGGCTGAGGTTTGGCTGCACAGCTTCACAACAGAGTCCCGGAAATACTTTGAACTGATCTGAAGTGATCTAAAACTGCTTCCTGTGTTCTGGCCTGCAGGTCATTCATTAGGGACATCTTTCTGGCATTGCCTTTCCACTCTGACCTCAGCTGAGCTCTGACTTCAGCCAAGAGCTAAAATGTATTTATTGGAGACAGACGTGCATGCGATGTGAAATGTCACAGTTGTTAATGAGGTTGTCCACATGAGGGTTTTTTTTTTTTTTTTACTGTTTAGGACATTTAAAAATGGGTCTGTGCCACAAAGTTTGAAATGTTTACATCATTCAAAAAGTGCTTTTCAAAGTTAGTTCAGTTAGCCGACTTAATGCATCATCTCTGTGAATCAGTAATCAAGTCCTGGTATCGAGACCCTATTCTCTGGACTAGACTGGGACTCGCGCACTGATGACTTGGACTCAGACTCGAGGATTCATAAAATAGGACTCGGAAGTTGGATGAAGTTTCTGACTACTGGTATGTGTAATAGGAAGTGGAATTTTGCTATTCTCAGGAGTCGGGACTAGACCTCAGGTAACGGTGACTCGACTCTTTGGTGACTTGGGTTTGAACACTGGGGACTCGAGACCTGACTCGGTCTTGGCAGTTGGTGACTCGACTACAAAACTGCTGTGTATATTGTAGCTTTATTTTTTTAATTTCTTCATGAGATGCACAATGAAACTTGGACAGTTAGTCACAGAGTAAAACAAATCAAAACCATACATAAAGTGTTTCTTAGGCTATGTTCCCATTTGGGATCTTATTTGACGAGAAAAAAGTTGACTAGGGTATTTTGTAGTAAAAAAAAAAAAAGTATTTTGGTTCCAAAAAGCAGCCAAGAGTGTCTTCTGTTGCTAAGACAACAGCTACAGTCTCCTAGACCGCTATGTGGAGCGGTGCTAACGTTAGATAAATCAAAGTGATGGAGCGAGCTAGAGAAAGAACAGAGAGCGAGAGAGGTGCTAAAGTTAGAGAAAACCAAAAGGTGGAGACGCTCCGAGCTGCAAAAAGAAGTCGGCGGTGGCGTTTAAAAAAGTGCTCAAGACCATTTTAAAAACATGGTTTACTCCATAGGATTATAAAGTAAAACAGAAGCTGGCGTCTTTCAAAAAAAGACGCAGACATAGCCTTAATGTGTAAAAAATGCTCTTTATGCTCCCATAAGTTGATACAAAAGGCAACGTTGCTTTTTTTCAAAATTAAATTATTGGAGCACAAAGCAGTATTTTTCATTTGTCCTGCACCTGCCAGAAGGTGGGATTTGCACACAATTTCTATTATAACTGTTTGTTCCCCAACACTTTGTCTTTCAGACCAGTGGAAAGAAAACATTTATCTTATTTAACTTTGTCCATTTGTTCCTGTGGATTTCTCCTAAATTCAGAGGGAGATTCACTGCAGAAAGAGACATTAAGACAAAGAAAGTGAAACTGGGGAAACAGGAGACTGTAAAAACAAAAGAAAAAAACTACAATATTTTACAGTTTCCAGACACGGATGGTGCATGTACAGAACGTGCAGGTTTGCAGAATAGCATTATGAGCTCAACTTCTCTAAAACACACAGGTTGGGATAGTCGGTATCAGCTGGAGTGTCGAGGAGGAAGAGAAAACACAAAGAACAGGAAAAAAAAGAGCTTTCACCAGTTCCAGACCGTTAAATATTGAAATAGTACTGGACTAAAGGCTTTGATCCATGCCTTATTCATCTGAATCTTGTGCATGTAAGCTACAAAACTCACTCAACCTTTTTTATTAATTTCATAATACCGTGAGTGGCTTATCTAATGAACAGGGGTGGGGAAAATAATCGATTCTTAGAGGTATCGAGATTCTCTCGAGAACGATTCGACGCTTAGTTCTGTTAATAATCGATACAAAATAAATTTCAAAAAAGTTACTGTCTCCAGACAAGTACAAATCAGAAAACGGAGTCACTGAAAGGGGATGGGATAACAACAACTTAGAGCAGTGGTTCTCAAACCTTTTTTCAATAAATGTACCCCCTGTGGATTATTCTCTGTGCCAGTTACCCCCTGACCAGCGCAAAGCCAATCAACTAAACAACTTTGTAACTGAAAAACATTTAAATGCTACTTCAAATGTTTAAAATCCATTCCTTTTTTAATTTACTAGTATAGTAGCAATTTTCAAGGATTTATGCATGAATGCAAAAAAATCTCATGTGCCCCCTGCAGTGCTCCAAAGTACCCCTAGGGGTACGCGGTCCCCATTTGAGAAACACTGACTTAGAGTTTAGGCAAGAGTGTAGCAAAAAAACTTTTGGACAGTATATCTATAGATCTATATATATATATATATATATATATATATATATATATATATATATATATACACACACACACATATAAGAATATAAATAAAAATTATGCAAAACACATATAGGCTGTTGTCTACTTCATCACATTACCTGTGACCACTTCATGTTTCATTTTCTAAGAAGCCAATTCTCCTCCGTTTAAAAAAGGTCCCAAAAATGTCACTTTGAGTTTTTTTTAACATTAATGTGAGTTCCCCCAGCCTGCCTATGGTCCCCCAGTGGCTAGAAATGGTGATAGGTATAAACCGAGCCCTGGGTATCCTGCTCTGCCTTTGAGAAAAATGAAAGCTCAGATGGGCCGTTCTGGAATCGTTACATGACCTTATGAGGTCATAAGGGGCAAGGTTATCTCCTCTTTCTCTGCTTTGGCCCTCTAGAGGATTGGCCCCACCCATGAGAGAGAGACATCATGGCTTTCAACAAGCAAAGGACCACACCCCCAACCTTGCCCCCCCCCCCCCCGCTCTTTTTCAGATTCCGAAATGGCTGAATTTGGCAAAGAAATTTTAGATATGATACAGCAGTGTATTTTTCATTTATCTGTAAAAAAAAAAAAAAAAAGTAACAGGCAGGGAAGGAAGGCCAGGAAGACAAGTGGGAAAAACAATTTTGATAATTACCACAGACCTACATGTTTACCCTAGCTTACGATCCAATCAAGAACCACAATGAATGAACACTGTTCGCTGTATGGCTAGTAAAGCTGGTAATGGTCGTCTGTTTAACACAAGTTTTTAGCTGTGACTGTCGTACCTGAACCTGCTGCATCTTAGCTGCTGTCTGTAGATTCCTCCATGCACAACCAGTATTCTTTTGGATGTTTCATATTATGCAAATGCAACAGCGGCGATGTTGTGTGTTGTTTAGGGTCCTCGCAACCACGAGACAAATCGGCATTGCAAATTCAACATGCAGCCGGACTCGAATGGCCTTCTTTTGACTGAAAGTACCGCCAAACATCACTTTTTCTGCTCATGAGTTCCATTTTCAGTCGGCAATGAGCCCAGAGTAGCGTGCCTAGTGCAAGGATAGAGTTTGGTGGAAAACAATTCTAAGGTTCGGCAGAAACCAAACACCGTCCAAAAGCCCAATATTTGTCTGACTCCGAAGCTGTATAGTTGATTAGGTGCATCCCTGATTCCTATAACATTCACATTGGGAGTATGTTAGCATCCTGATCTTAGCATTTAGCTTAAAGCACCGCTGCGTTTGTGTTCAGACTGTAGGCAAAAGTGACCCAAATCCGATTCATCCTATATGTTAAATCATTCGTCCTGCCACTAATTTGAGGGACATTGATTCGAGATCTTTGAAACGAGTGACGCTCTCTCTGGGAGGTTTCCCAACAAGCAGAAATACTTCTAATACGACCACATTTTAGGGATCGACCAATTATCGGCCCGGCTGATTATCATGGCCGATATTTGGCTTGGTTTGCAGATGATCTGTGTATGTATTGTACACTGTTTTTTTTTTTAAAGCTTCAGTTTTATTAAAATAGTTGCTCAAAACACTTGAGTGTAGGTATGTTTTCACAAGAGATTTGAGAAATATTTCCACTTTAGGGCCAAATTATCTCTTTATACGTTGCTTTGGAACAAATTTGGACGTCACTACACAGAAGGCTGAGTTTATTCTGAACATTTTGATATGAAAATCAGTTATATGCAAATACTCTTAGAAGGAGAATACAAGAAGACATCTAAAAATGCCCTAAGACCTCAGGAGGATTAAACTAACTTGTGTTGGAGCTTGTAACATATTAAGAAAATGTGAAAAAAAAAAAAATGTTCTTACTGTAAATAAATACTGTATTGTTATCGGCTTCATTAACTACTACTAATGGGTGTTGACCCCGACCCTATGTTGTCCTGTGAGTTTACACTAATGAACACAAAGTAGCTGTCTTCATTTAAATGTATTTTGCACAAACCTAATATTGGTTCTATATGTTTAAAAGGATAGATATTAAATATTCTCCCGTAGATATTCAACAGGAGAATGAGAAGCCACAGCCACTGCCAGTGATCTGGATTCTGACAAAGTTATAGTTTGGGGCTTTTATCCGTCCAGGTTTCTCTCTGAGATCTCTGCAGGTGAATGCAGTGTGTGAGGCTTGCATCATTTAACCCTCGTATTATTTATAAAGCATAAAGTAGACTATAACTGAGCACCCAATTCTGTGTTACATTGTTTTGGCAAACGTCATTACTACCACTATTTTTACACTTCTTCATGGAATTGATGGTGAGTAAATCTCATTGACATGAAATTATGCCGAATAATTGAGTAAAATAGACAGCAATTAGGAATTATCTTGACTAATAGTTAAGGTCAGAGGGTGTTTATGGGTGATTACAAATATTAACCCGGGTAGACCAGAAAAGTAGTGATCATCAATTAGAGTGCGGAACCATCCATGTTATTTTTAGGAAATTTGGTTAAAAAGCCATGTTTCTGACGTAGAAACTTTGAAAATGGATCAAATTTGACCCAATGACAACAGGCGGGTTAAATGTTGGATTTAAAGAGGAACTAGTTTGGATCAACAGCATATTTCCACGATAATTGCTTCCCGCCGGATGACCCTCGCCTTCTGCTCTCTGTGTGTTGCTGTGTTCGCCCTTCTCTTCAGGAAACCCCAAACTTGGCAAGTTGTGAAGAACGTGTGGATGGTGCAACCAGGCCGGCCTGCTCGGTTCTTTTAGGGAATAATTGTAAACGTTCACAAAGAATATATTTAGGGCTTCTCCTCTCTATCTGGGACGTTTTGGGACCGATTGGTGGGATTGCTGGGGACGAAGTACACACAGAGATACACTGGTAAGAGCTACTGAGGTCTAACCATGTATCAGCTGATTTAAATAGCTCACGTTACTGTATTGTGTCAACAGTTAACTTCATTTGATATGGTATGCGTTTTTTTAAGTGGGGTGCAAATGTTCCTCCGAAACAAGGTCCTTCCTGAGACTATTCAGCTGCATCCGGCACTTAGCACCGCCCAAGATGATTGTGATTGGTTTAAAAAAATGCAAACAACCCAGAGCGGTTTTTACTCCTATGCCAGAATGCGGAAAATTGAGTTGTCGTCAGTCAGTTAATTAGTCTATTAAAGAGTTCATTAGCAGGTTAATTAGTACTAAGGTTGGGGATCGTTTTGGGTGTTTCCGATATCGTTGCTAAAACGATACTTTTAAAAGCGGAACATATATATTTTTAACCATTGTTTTAATCCAGCTACTATCTAGCGGTAACATAGCATCCCTTGCAGCAATGCTCCTGGAAAAAATAAAGAGTAAGGCACCTAAATTTCCTTCTTACTTGGTCTCGTTACTACCGTTTACATCGGAACCGGTGCCCTAATGGCACCACGTTTCGGTACCCAACTCTAATTGGTACCCTCGTATATTGCTCATCTCCTCACACTACATCACCCCTCCAGGAACCTAGAATCATCTAATCTAATCTAATCATCTAATAGCTATTCCACAGTCTAGGATGATAACAAAGGGGATCACGCCTCCTCCGTTGTGGCCCTGAGACTCTGGAACAAATTCCCGTTCATATTGGGTCCTTCTCCACTGCATAGAGATCTTTAAGTCTCAGCTGAAAACACATTTTTATTCTTTGGCGTATGTTTTATTTTAGGGCCATTTGTAGAGCGATGTGTTGTTTGTATGATGTGTATATTTTTATTGTCTTCCTTAAAGCAGTTTGTTCAGCATTGGTTGGTTTTAAATGTGCTCTATAAATAAATTGACTTGACCAGGCTTCTAGCAAATACCCTTAAAAAGGTGTTAAGAGAATGTGTAAAAACGGTCTGTGTTGGTGTCAGTCAGTTAATTAGTCCATTAAACAGTTAATAGGATAATTAGTGACCCAACTTCTAGCAAATACCCTAAAAAAAAGTGTTAGGAATATATGTAAAAAATAGAGAAGATACTCTTAGACCTTGGAGTGTTAAAGTGAGAATTTTAAGATGAAATGTTTGACTTTATTTTCAGAAGTCAAAGACATTTTTTTTACCTTAGGCCTAATCCTTTTCAGTACTGAACTCACATTAAGTGCACCAAAGCGTTTGAGTTGTCTGTATAGGTGTCAGTCAGTTAATTATGGCAAGACATCTAGCAAACACCCTTAAAAAGGTGTTAAGAAGAGATGTAAATATCAAGACAATGCCCTCAAACTTCAGAGGATTAAAGTTATAATTCTGACTTTATTCTCAGACCTCTAATATATTAGACCCCAGAGTGTTCAAGTGAGAATTTTGAGATGAAATGCTTGTCTTTATTTTCAGATTTCGAAGACATTTTTTCACATTGGCCCTAATCCTCTTCCTTACTGAACTCACATTAACCCTCACGTTGTCCTCTGGTCGAATTTGACCCATTTTCAGTTTTTTCATCCCAAAAAAAATGGGCCTTCGAAATAAGATGAAAATGTCAACATTAGACCTATCAAATAACTTTGGAAAAAAACATCAAAAAGCACCCTCAATAGAAAAAGTGAAATTTTTTTTTTAGAAAAAGCAATAATAGTGAAAAAACCTT
>NC_045743.1:19674104-19675582 GCF_008692095.1 Etheostoma spectabile | reverse complement strand
ATGGTTGACGGGAAGACAACACAAGGATTAAGTGCAACAAAGCCTTTGAGTTGTCTGTAGGTGTCAGTCAGTTAATCAGTGGCCAGGCATGTAGCAAATACCCCTAAAAAGGTGTTAAGATGATATGTAAAAACTGACAGAGGATTAAAGTCATAATTCTGACTTTATTCTCAGACCTCTTAATAGGCTATATTAGACCTCAGAGTTTCAAAGTGAGACTTTTGAGAATTCAAAGAGATTTTTTCACATTGGCCCTACTCCTCTTCCGTACTGAACTCACATTAAGCGCAAGCGTTGGAGTGGTCTGGAGGGGTCAGTCGGTTAATTAGTGCACCAAAGAGTTAATTGGCGGGATAATTGGTGACCAGAACTTCTAGCCCAACTCACCCAGCAGCCCTTCAAACTGCTCGATGGCCAGCACCGCGTTGTCCTGCGTGCTGTGGTGGAGGTGGTTCGGCATCTTGGTCATGTTCCACGGCATGGACCGGCACAGCGGGATCCGCACCGACTCGCAGGACGCAGCCCGGACCGCCGCAGCCGGCCACAGAGCGCAGGACACGGCCAGCAGAGACACGGAGAGTCCCGGGAAGAGCATGTCGGTCGGTCGGTCGGTCGGTTCAGAGACAGGGGTACGGTGGAGTCACGGCAGCGCCGTCGGTGCTTCGGGTAAAGTCTCCGCCACTCACGGGGAGTTAGATCCAAACCAGGACGTGGTTTCGCCGCTGATTGGTGCTTTCTGCGCCGCTGCTGCGGTCCGGTCTGCGGGCAGCTCGGAAGAAGCGGGAGGAGCTGCTTTCTTATTCAGACTTTCACCTCCTCCTCCTCTTCCTTTATCCCTCCTTCTCTACATCTCCCCTCCTCTGCTTTCTTCTCCTCTTCTCTTATCCTCCATGCTGAAAGATAGATTCCTTTTAGATGAAAAGTCAACACCAGTAAATCCGTTAAAAGCTCTAAAATAGGTTAGTCCATGTTCAGAAAGGAGTAGGAAGAAGTTAAAACAACTTTCTAGTCCTACCCCCTTTTTTCTATTTTTGAACTTTAGTTAAATACAATTTTTTTGTTATGGTTCACTTATTTATATATCTATCAATACACATACATGCATATTTACATACTTACATGCACACTTGCACACACACATACTCACACATAAGTTTACACACCCATGCTGTAGTTGACTAAAAAGAGGAAAAAATCTATAGGAAATTGATCTTAATTCCAAAAATTAGGATTCTTTAAGGATACCACTTTTCTTTGTGAATAAATAAATGTTCTTCCTTATAATACAGGGGGCCATATTCCCGTGGAGGCAGGCAGATTTTTATTATTAGAGGCCCGTTATTTTACAGATACAGGATACTATGCATCCTGATAAAGTTCCCTTGGCCTTTGGAACTAGAATACCCCCCCCCATCACATACCCTTCACCATACATAGAGAAAGGCACTGGGAACTTTCCATAAGATCATCTCTCAATG
>NC_045743.1:19670552-19673052 GCF_008692095.1 Etheostoma spectabile | reverse complement strand
TCTTTTTTTTTAAGCTAAGTACCCCCGGGACCAACGCAAAACATTTTCATGCTGATGAAAAAAAGTGACGACCACTTAAAAAAAAGAAGACAAAACTTCAAAAAATACGGTAGAATGAAGAAAACAAAGTGAGGCAAGAATATGTAAAAAAAAAAAGAAAAGAAAAAAAAGACAATAGTTAAGAAAGAAGGAAGTAGCCTAAGACAACGACAGTGACAAAAACCTTGAAAAAGGCGATTTTAAAAAAACAAAAGCGACAAAAAAGACAGTTGAAAAAAAAAGTGAAAATAACTTAAAACACAGTGACAAACTTGGACTTGGACAAAAAGACAAAAGGAAGTAATGAATAGGTCCAATGAAGACAAAAACGTCTAAAGAGGTTGAATGGTGTGGTACAACAGCCTTATGACTGAAGCAGATTTAAACGCTACATTTGAAATGTTTAGCATCCATCCCTTAATGTGTTAATTATTGTAGTGTAATTATTTTGAGTTAATAATGACGTATTTTTAAATTAGCATTTTGCAAAAAAACTCGATCTGTCTTTCTGTCTGTCTGTGCGTCTGCGTCTCTGTCTACGATTAACGTTGTGTTCATGCTCACACCAGAGACACCCGCAATTATTAATGGAAGACGGTCGGTTTTAATAAGTGCAACACAAATATACATATAACATAATACAAATAAAAAAATAGGTCTGTACAATGAATGCTCTTTAATGAGCCTCTGTTTTTCTTCAGGTCTTTTTCAGCCCATTAAAGCAGGGACGGGGCTCCCTCTAGTGGACATCCTCCACAGAGAGGCCCGTTCATGTCTGAACTCTTTCAGCCTGATGATGTTATTTTTCTAATGTCATCGTGTTAAAAATAGGTTTCATGTTGTCTTTCTAGGTTTGTGTGCCGGGTTTTTGAGCATTAATTTCCCTCAAAATGAGATCAGAGAAACTGACAACAGAATAAGAGGTGTGGTATATTTTTTTTTATAAAAATAAGACATACATTTTTAATTGAATTGACTTTGTTGTCAGACAGACAGACTCACAGAGAGACAGACATAGAGACAGACGGACAGACATAGAAACGGACGGACACACTCACAGAGAGACAGACAGACATAGAGACAGACGGACACACTCACAGAGAGACAGACATAGAGACAGACGGATATACTCACAGAGAGAGACATAGACAAAGACAGACAAATTCTCGGAGAGACAGACGTAGAGACAGACAGACAGACTTTCAGAGACAGACGGATATACTCACAGAGAGAGACATAGAGACAGACAAACTCTCAGAGAGACAGACATAGAGACAGACAGACAGACTTTCAGAGACAGACGGATATACTCACAGAGAAACAGACATAGAGACAGACGGACACACTCTCAGAGAGACAGACATAGAGACAGACAGACATGCTCACAGAAAGACAGACAGACTTACAGAGAGACAGACATAAGGACAGACAGATTCACAGAGACAGACATAGACACAGGTGGACATGCTCACAGAGAGACAGACAGACTCACAGAAACAGACATAGAGACAGCCAGCCAGACTCACAGACATGTTCACAGAGAGACAGACATGCTCACAGAGAGACAGACAGACATGCTCACGGAGAGACAGACAGACATGCTCACAGAGAGACAGACATGCTCACGGAGAGACAGACAGACATGCTCACAGAGAGACAGAGAGACATTCTGACACACACAGAACGACTGACAGACAGACTGACAGACATAGAGACATAGAGACATAGAGACAGACAGGGTTCATGTTACACAGCAGCAGTTCAGTCCCACCTCTAGCAGAGTTGGTCCATTTCACAGTTTGACTCAGTTGGGGCAGACGGGACTACAGATAGACTGGATTAGTTCTGGACCTGCTATAAGGTGGACCAGGTTTAGCCAGACCGGTCTGGACCCGACTGGATCTCACTGAACCAAAGTGTTTTTCTCTGGAACAGACGGTTGGTGATGATGATAATGGGGGAAGAAGTGTGTTTCTTTTCTGGAAACTGAACCGGATCACTACTCTCGCTCTGGTTTTTATATCTGGAGTTTAAACTGGACTATAAGCTCAACCAAAGCCATTCTGAACCGAGCCAGACCAACGCTGAACATCTGAAGAAACAGGTTTTTATCCCATACAGAATTTTACACATATAGTATACACTTTATGTCTTCAGGTATAGACATTAGGGGTGGGAATCATCAGAGGCTCCACCATATGATACTATATTTTTAATTATATTGCAAGTTATTACATCCAACTTTACATTATGTCCCCAAAGGAAAGCTTTGTCAACATGTACAAACCCAAATATGTCTTTGTTCATCTCACTTCAATCTTAAAACCAAAAAGTTAGTGACCTATATATAATAAAAGATCGATACTTGGAGTCCGTGTATCTACACAGTTTTGCTACGTAACATATCATGATACTATGCTGTGTTGATTCCCCTCAACTCAAGTGAAGTACAAGTACCTCG
>NC_045743.1:19663616-19670542 GCF_008692095.1 Etheostoma spectabile | reverse complement strand
CTTAAGTACATTATTGCTGTGAATGTACTTACATTTGAGCACTGATAGACAGGGTCTCTTTTTATTCAGATCTCTGAAGAGATCCTTCCATAATGTTGTCAGACACTTTATTATCTATTAATCTGTGCCTGTCTGCGGCAAAATAGCACTTTTAAGGTAAATACAAGCTGGACAATTGTCTTATTAACTTAAATTTAAGATTGTGTCTCCGCTGCAGACTGCAGCGATCTCGCTTACTACTGGACAAATGTCAAAGATTGTTGTTCCATCGGTCACTTAGACTCAAAAACATAGAAAGATAGGGTGGAAAAAGTATTTACCCTTTAAGTTTCGAAAAAAAGGTTGTGTTTTGGATTTAAAACATTAATTTCCTAGGTGAAAGTATTTAGTTTTCTAAGTTTTTTAGTGTCTAAGTGGTGTTGCCATAGCTAGCTGTCAAATATGGCGGCCGTTCTGCACATGCATGACTCACATTATGTAGGCACTCGCATCGTATAGGCACTCGCATCGTATAGGGACTCGCATCGTGTAGGGGACTCACATCGCGTAGGGGAATGCATTGTGTAGGGAACTCGCATCGTGTAGGGTACTCGCATCGTGTAGGGACTCACATCGTGTGGGTACTCCCATCGCGTAGGAGACTTCCATCGCGTAGGGGACTCACATCGCGTAGGGGACTCACATCGCGTAGGGACTCGCATCGTGTAGGGTACTCGCATCGTGTAGGGACTCGCATCGTGTAGGGTACTCCCATCGCGTAGGAGACTCCCATCGCGTAGGAGACTCCCATCGCGTAGGGGACTCCCATCGCGTAGGGGACTCACATCGCGTAGGGACTCGCATCGTGTAGGGTACTCGCATCGTGTAGGGACTCGCATCGTGTAGGGTACTCCCATCGCGTAGGGACTCACTTTGTGTAGGGGACTCGCATCGCGTAGGAACTCCCATTGCGTAGGGACTCCCATCGCGTAGGGACTCGCATCTTATAGGGACTTGCATCGTGTAGGGACTCGCATCGTGTAGGGTACTCGCATCGTGTAGGGTACTCGCATCGCGTAGGGGACTCGCATCGTGTAGGGTACTTGCATTGTGTAGGGTACTCGCATCGTGTAGGGGACTTGCATTGCGTAGGAGACTCGCATCGCGTAGGGGACTCACATCGCGTAGGGACTCGCATCGTGTATGGACTCACATCGCGTAGGGACTCGCATTCTGTAGGGACTCACATCATGCAGGGGACTCACATCGCGCGGGTGCATGCGTGAATAGTGAAAATCAATAGCAGTGCATTTAAGTTAATCCTAGAAAGTTACCGAGAACTGTGTGTGAAAGAGGCTTAAAGTATATACAGTACATATACACTGTTAGAAATGTTGGTAGAAATACAAGCTAATCTATTGTGTTAATATGAAGAAATTGATTTTTCACAGGTGTTTTTCCATATTTAGAACATAAATGTTTTTTTAAAGGTACAGAGAAATCGACATAATTTTCCGTGTTTTGGATTAACAGAAATTACCGTCAGTCATGCAGTTCCTGACTGCAGAGATCCAGAGTTTCTCTCGGACGCGGCTGAGGAAGCAGTGCACCCGCGTGACGTCACTGAGCGGCCGACGCATCATCGAGACCTGGAAGGGTTCTACCATCACTGTGGTGGAAGACCCTGTCCCCCCGGAGAAGATCCTGGGATACGTCCCCGACACTTCCTGGGACCTGCAGGTCGGCATCGTCAAGCCCTACCTGCTGCTGGGTAAGTGTACGTCCAAGGTAATGACTCAGGCTACGTTTACATTGCTACGTTTGGGTTTTAAAACCTTGCGTTCACACTGCTCCGGTGTTTCAGAGCCCTAAACCGGAGACATTTGCTGTTTTGTCGGTTGAACTTGACTGCCACGGCCGCTGAAAGGGCCGACTGCTCTGTAATCGGCTCACAGTCACCGTTTGTTTGTTAAATTCCACAGTCCAAATGGCAAAACATAAAGCGTAACTCACACCAAAATGCAACCTAGGGTCCTTTTGTGAATGTACCTGAGTCAAACTTTTGTTTAAAAGCATAATTAGGATGGAAGCGCCACTTTTAAGATTTAACATATTCTCATTTTTCGATCAAATGGTCTTTTGAATAAGAGAGCTAGGGGCGCTACTATGATAGCACCAAAATCCCTATTTTTAAACCACTAAGAAGGCTCGACACAACATGAGACTTTGCTCCGAGTCTCACCAGGGGCTCCACACATGAACTCAGCACTGAGAACATTGGTTGTGTACACAGAGATCATTAAAAACGGTTTTGAGCAACTCTCGTTAGCAGTGGTTGTTTACGCTATCCGCCATTTTCCCAGTCAAAATAGGTGATCTCCGAATGCGGATGAACGGACTCCATAGGAGGAAATGTCATGCTAATACGAAGCACTACAAGTTCAAAATGGTGTTTCACTAACAAGAAAACAACAAATTATCCGTGCATTCATATGGAACATCTTTACTCTCCTCCCTCGACTGGCGAGATGGACTGCGCCCGGAAAAACAACAGCTACGGTGAGTTGTTGAAAACCTTTTTAGTAAACTCTGTGTACACAACCAAAGTTGTCAATGCTGAGTTCATCTTCCATCCTAAATATGCTTTTAAACAAAAGTTTGAAACTCACAAAAAGATGCATTTTGGCGCGAGTTACCCTTTCATTGTCATGTGACTGACCGTCACGTGGGCAGTTGCATAATTTCGTGAGATATCAAAAAACTAGTGTGCAGAAGCTTTTGTACAATCTTCCTCATTTGCTTAAAGTTGAATCCAGCTACTTTATGCAAATAAGTAGCGGCCGGCTCAGCCTCTCAAAAGCTGTCAAAAATCTTTTAAACTGACCTTTGTTGATGAAGAGAGATTCAGCAACTGCACGGCCTATTTCTTGCTTAAAAATGTTTCATAAACAAGTTTTGGTGAATTGTTTTTGTTAAAATACGAGATTGTATTCTAAACGAGCCGCCATCATGGTCTGTTTTGAAATCCGTGAGCAGCCAGCCCCACATGATGCATTCGTCCAAGCAGCTGCAGCCATCGGTTGTAGGAGGGCGGAGACTTTTGGCAAGGCCACCAGCATGCAATCCAACTAGTGAAACCAATTTAATTTGATTTTATTTATAGTATCAATTCATAACAAGAGTTATCTTGAGACACTTTACAGATAGAGTAGGTCTAGACCACACTCTATAATTTACAATGACCCAACAGGTCTAGTAGTTTCTTCCAGAGCAAGCGACAGTGCGACAGTGGCGAGGAAAAACTTCCTTTTAGGAAGAAACCTGGGACAGACCCAGACCCAGGCCCAGACCCAGGCCCAGACCCAGGCCCAGACCCAGACCCAGGCTCTTGGTAGGCGGTGCCTGACGACCGGTTGGGGGGGGGGTGAAATGAAGAGTGGCAAAAACAGTCCCAATAAAAGATAATGGAACAGTGACTAGAAATAGTAGTTTTTAGTAGTTCATGGCATAGCAGGATACTGCAGAGTGCAGCAGGATGTAACAGGGCATCGGAGGACGTGTAGCAGGACCACGGCGACAGCTGCACCATGTATCATGGAACATGCCACAGTCGGAGTATGCACGCTGCCTCTTGTTAATGTCCAGCATGCGAGAATGTTGATGAGATATTTTGGTTTGGTTGTGTTAGTTTAAGCTGAGATTAGTTCTTTTACTGCAGCTAAAAACACGTGTGTGCACAAGGATCGCTTTTGGCTCAAAACTCCGCTTAAAAACCAAAACATAGCGATGTAAGTGTTGCCTTAATGAGAAGTAAGCACAGTAAACCATAACCCCAAATCCTGTGAGAACCAGCAGAAACTTGTTTGAATAAATTTGAGTGGAAAAAAACAAGTTTTGTATGAAACGTTGGATGTGGGAGATATTTTGATCAAGACCTGTACACTTTCGGTTTGAAAGCTGTTTCCTGCAGAGTTTTTAAAGTAGTAATACTTCAAATACCCCCCGCGGTCCTGCAAGTCACGTTTAACTGCCACAGCTCAGGGCAGAGGGTAAGATGAGCCCAGGCGTGGGGGAGGACGGGGAGGGGGGTGGGGGGGTGACAGGGGTGACAGGTGACAATTTGACCCTGTGACCCTGGATGGCCAACTAACTGTCTGTGTGCCTCTGTTGTGTGTGTGTGTGGTTGTGTGTAGGTTCTCAAGATCTGCACGACTTTGGCACTCTGAAAAACACAAGGTGAGATATTTTTTTTTTGTCACCAACATTAGATCTTGGTAGAAGCATGCTGCGTTATATTACGGGGGGGGGGGGGGGGGGGGGGGGGGGGGGGGGGGGGGGGGGGGGGGGGGGCCGGGGGGGTAATAATCCATTTGGCTTTTCCTGAAGTTTTAGTCTCATTTTCTGCCGCTTTTCTCAATAAATGTCATGGGACCTCCCTAAATGGTTGAAGATCTCAACCCCCGCCACCACCCCCCCAATGTTGAACCCAAAGTTACGCCCTTGACTGACGCTGATGAAATTTACTCCTTAGGTATTGCAATTGGGTAAGGAAAGACTAAGCGTTTCTATTGGTGCCTGAAAAGTATTAAATTCAGTACCCAGTCCTACTTATTATTTCATATTCTCTTCACATAGTGCAGCCCGAATGCAGACGTCTCAGACATGATGTGGCGATGTCAAAAAGCCAAAATTAAGGAAGTGAAAATGTGATTAGGCGTGCCTCACCTTTCACTCCCGGGTTATCGAGATAAAGTGTGCTGCTCTTCCTCCTCTTCAGGTGTCTCACATCCTGAACGTGGCCTTCGGGGTGGAGAACGCGTTCCCTGACCTGTTCATCTATAAGACCGTCAGTATTCTGGATCATCCCGACGCGGACCTGCTGCTTCACATCCAGGACTGCTGTGACTTCATCCAGCAGGCTCGCAACGAGGTAACTCGCACATCACTACCGGCAGTCCTAAAACCAAAAGAGTGATATGAAACCGAGCAGCTAATCCTCACAGGGTTTTTTTTTCTGGGAAGATTATTTGAAACAATCGCTCATCTTGCATTTCCCCTGACGGTCTGAAGTCGCTACATTTGTCCCTAGTCGCTTTTTAGAAATAAAGTCAAGTAAGAGGGTCTGAAATGTCGCCAAGTTGGCAACACTGTTGTAGGGTAAGGTCTGGCTACACCACATTGGCATTCTGGGATAGGAGAAAAAACAACATTCTGGGTTGTTTGCATTTCTTCTTGCAAAATAAAATGACACATACAACAAAGGCATTGATTCCACAAGGGGAAATGACCTTTTTGGCACCTTGCTAACACATATAAGATAAGAAGACATTTTAGAGAGACTGGAAACCAAAAATAGAGGTGAGAGGTGAAACCGGAAGGACCGAATCGAGTCCAACACGAAACAACCCATCCATAAAGCCAAAGGATTGTGGGAAGAAGGAGACGGATGTAAGAGTCTTAGAATGAGGGTTGACACGTGACACATGTTTCTCTCCTCTCTCCCGTTGTTGAATTATAGATGTTTAGTTTTGTTCATGTTTTATTAAACTGCGCACAGATCAGATCTCAGTGCCATACAAGCTTTAGCGGCGAGACCTGCGGCTCACTTTAAGATGACACCACACACACATACACACACAAACGCACACACACACACGCACACACACATCACACATACGCACACACATAAACGCACGCACAGATGCGCGCACGCACGCACGCACGCACGCACGCACGCACGCACACACACACACACACACACACACACACACACACACACACACATACACACACACACACAGCAGCAAGTGATTAGAGGTGTATGATTACAGGATGTGTGTGTGTGTGTGTGTTCATTATGATCTGTTTCTGTGTGTGGGTGTAGTAATTCCAGCCCTGATAATCAAACTGATGCTTTTACTTTGAAATGAAGGGTCAGATTACCCAGCAGGCCATCTGGCTAGTAATGATCCTCACATATTGGCGCTGCCATGACAACGACAGCATCATGACTGCAGTGGTCGACACACTACATGTGTTTTGGGGCTTTTGTACGACAGTTTGCAGCATTATGACACAACTTACAGCTCAGGTTTTTGCAAGAAAAGGGCCTGAAGTTTTACTCAAATATTCAATAGATTCTGAGCTTATTTTTATTTATTTTTTAAGATTAGTTTTTGGGCATTTTAGGCCTTTATTTATAGGACAGCTGAAGACATGAAAGGGGGGAGAGAGGGGGTAAAAAGTACCCCAAACTTCAGTTTACTCAAAGGCTTTGAGTTTGGTTACTTTGCAGCCAAAAACTTTGGCCTTTTGGAAATTCAGGAAAAGGTGCACCACCAAAGTATTTTACTGTACCCGATATACCCAAAGTTTTTCTGACTTAATTTTTCTGTTATATACTGAAATTTTTGAGCCATTTCCTAACCAATCTGTACCTGTATGTAGTCCAATTTTCTATCAACTTTTGTTTTGTTTTGGTGCTTACCCTAATTTTTGACTTATTTAAATCCAGATTTTAACACAATATTCTGGTCTGGGTTTAGCTGAATGTTTAGGTTTGTACATCAAAATTCACAAAAGTTTTGGGTCACGGTTTTTGGTTTCCCTAAGGAATTAAAACAAATGTAGCCCAACTTGAATCTCAACTGTTTTGTCTCCGAGACATTCTGAGTAAAGCTTTTGTCTTTTTGGTTGAAACCAGTTTGGTTCTGGCTGCAGTGAGCGTCACGCTCGGCCGGATAACTGGGACACAGCTGTGGTGTAAAGCTTCCATGAGAGGGAAAACAGCAGCTGTAATGGAGACGCTAATGGCCCACAAACAAAACAAGTCATCTATTAACTAAAGAGCACGTTAATGACGGAGCTCGTCATGGTGTTGGGCTGCAGCTCACCCGGCTCTCTGACGGTCTGTAGAGCCATCTAGTGTTCAGAGAGCGTCACTGCTG
>NC_045743.1:19658083-19663606 GCF_008692095.1 Etheostoma spectabile | reverse complement strand
TGTTGCCTCTCACTGCTCCGGGTCAGTGGTGGAAGAAGTTCAATTTAATTGTATTTATAGTATCACATAACAAGAGTTATCTCAACTCACTTTAAAGATGAAGTAGGTCTAGAACACACTGTAATTTATAACTTACAAAGAACAATTTCAGTGATTCCTCCAAGAGCAAGCATTTAGTGCAACAGTGGCAAGGAAAAACTCCCTTTTAGGGAGAAACCTCAGGCAGACCCAGGCTCGTGGTAGGCGGTGTCTGACGGTGCCGATTGGGGGTGTGAACAGTGGCAATAATAGTCACAATAAAGATAATGGAACTATGACTAGAAATAGCAGTTGTAGTAGTTAATGGCGTTGTAGGGCGTTGCAGGGCATAGGTGGGCTTAGCAGGGCATATCTGGACGTAGCAGGGTATAGCAGGATGTCGCGTGGCATAGCTGGGCATAGGTGGGCTTAGCAGGGCCAAGGTGGGCTTAGCAGGGCTAATCTGGACGTAGCAGGGCATAGCAGAATGTAGCAGGGCATAGGTGGACATAGCAGGGCATAGGTGGACATAGCGGGGCATAGCAGGATGTAGCAGGGCATAGCAAGATGTAGCAGGGCATAGGTGGACATAGCAGGGCATAGGTGGACATAGCGGGGCATAGAAGGATGTAGCAGGGCATAGCAGGATGTAGCAGGGCATAGCAGGGCATAGGTGGACAAAGCAGGGCATAGCAGGGCATAGCAGGATGTAGCAGGGCATAGCAGGGCATAGGTGGACAAAGCAGGGCATAGCAGGGCACTGCAGGGCATAGCAGAACATAGCAGGGCATTGGTTGGGTGTGTGTTGAACAGTGGTAATAATAGTCACAAAAAAGATAATGGAACTATGATTAGAAGGACGTAGAACCATTGTAGCAGGGTGCAGAGCAGGACCACGGCTAATAATAATATTTATAATACTTAAGGAATCAGTTTAGTTAACATTTTTAAACTCAAAAAGGCAAAAAAATACACCTATTATGAACAAACATAAGTAAAAAGTAAAAAATGGCATAAATCTATCAGATCTAAATTTGCTAAATTAAAATTCCTTTTAATCCTTTCTTATTCATTATAAATAACTATTCCTTTCACTCCATAAAAATAAATCCTCTTTCAGATTACATTACATGTCATTTAGCTCCGTGATTCCCAAAGTGGGGGTCGGGACCCGCAGGGGGGTCGCAAGCCAGAGAGGGGGGGTCGCAAGTTGATTTCCAGAATTAAAATAAAAATTGAAAACCATTAAAAATAGTTAATGTTAGCCATGATTTTAACACAAGATAAAACTGTTGTGTTATTTTGTGTTGTCAACATGCTTGTGTTTGGATACGTCTATAGTGAGTGCGCCGTTGCGCACAATGTTTATATACATTTATAGTGGGGGGGTCGCGAGTCACTTGCACCGTTACTTTGGGGGTCGTGGGCTGAACGTTTTGGGAACCCCTGATTTAGCTGACACTTTAATCCAAAGGGATTTACAATTGCTGCTGTATATATGTCAGAGGTTGCACGACTCTGGAGGAACTAGGGGTTAAGTGTCTTGCTCAAGAACACATTGGTTGATGCATCTCAGTGGGAATTGAACCCAGATCTCCTCCACCAAAGGTAAAATAGCCGTTGGGCCTAACGTTAGCGGTCTGTTGACCCGCCCCCGCTGGGTCTAACTGTTCCTCTTCACTCCCTGCAGCTCGGAGAACATCTCCCGAGCGTTGCCGGCTCTCTTCCCAGCGAGCTGCGACACAGTTTACTGATACGTAATGTCACTATGACAACTAACAGAAATGGCCATTTTGTTGTCTACCAATCAAATGACCACGGGCCTTTCTATCTATTTTATCATTCAGGTCCTTTGCCAATGTTTTCCTGCCATTATAAGGTTTAGGTGCAGCACCTAACTGAATGAAGTAAACTAAAAGACTTTTCTCAGATTTAATGACTGTAGTAGCTTTAAGTTTTGACTATAAAATATCTCTTTCCCATTTTCTGCCCCCAAGTGGCTGAAATCAACTGATCAATATATTAATATCAACGTTTGCTTCTGTTTCTCCTCCAGAAAGGCGTGGTGTTGGTCCACTGTAACGCCGGCGTGTCCCGGGCGCCGGCCGTGATCATTGGCTACCTGATGTCATGCGAAGGGCAGACGTTCGCCGACGCCCTCTCATTGGTCAAATCGGTTCGGGGCGCCTCGTCTCCCAATCCCGGCTTCCTGGAACAACTGCGGAGCTACAAAACACCGACGATCAACGGTTCCAAACACTGAGGCAGCATCAGAAATGCTCGAGGTGGTCAGACAGTTTAAGAATCAAAAATAGTTTGATTTTAATGAAAAAGGTTTAACAATAAGTCATATTTAAGATTTTCACAGATCTTATTTTTTCCATTTCTTGTTATATTGTCCAGAATAATCAGACCAGATGATTCGACAGGTTGATAGAAAATACTGCACATGACTTAAACCTAAAATAGTCTTTAGTTTTGAGACAAAAAGACATTATTTTCTTGCCTACGTGTTATTTTTGACGATGTCTTCTTCGTGTTTTGGTGCTGTTGTTCTTTGAGTCATCTCTGTGTTTTGTTAAATTAGATTTAATCTCGGGGGGGGTGCCTCCTCTGCATTTGAACCCATTCCCTGGTGGCTACAAACTCCAGCATGTTTAATTTCTAAACATAAAAATGAATAAAAACTTCAATGACAGAAGCAGAAACGTTTGCAGCTCACTGTTATTTCAATCAGGAGAGACTTGTTTGCAGATATGCAAAGGTTTATTGAATATAGGCATAATAAAATGTACAGTCTTTGGAGCTTAGACTCCATCGTTATAGAATTATTTGTAAAAGGGGTAAAGAAGCCAAGACAATTCCCCCCCCGATGGAGTACAGACACTGGAGGTGGCGGCCCGAAGACCAGACCAAAGGAGTGGACAGAGCGTCCAGCATGCAGGAGGAAGTCCCAGGGTGCCTTTGGGTTACGATGACTGGAGGTGGAAGGGGAGGTGGAGGGTTGCACGCTTGGCCTGAAATGACAGCGGACGGCAGCAGGGAGAGAAAGAGATTTAATGCAGGGTTGTGATGACTGACCCTTGGAATTAGTGGCAGATTCTGTTTGGTTTAACAGGAAGGTGAACGTCTCCAACAGCTGATCTGAGAGAGCAGTGATTAAGTGTTAGGTCTTCCTGAAAGAATTTACTCTGAGCTAGTAGTTCATGACATAGCAGGGCACTGCAGAGAACAGCAGAGTGTAGCAGGGCACTGCAGAGCATTGCAGAGTGTAGCAGGGCACTGCAGAGCATAGCAGGGCGTAGCAGGGCACTGCAGAGCATAGCAGGGCCGTGCAGACAACTGCCGAATATAGCAGGAGTAGCAGGGCACTGCAGAAAGCATACGAGGGTTGTAGCAGGACGTAGCAGGGCACTGCAGAGCAAGCAGGGCGTAGCAGGGCACTGCAGAGCATAGCAGGGTGTAGCAGGACGTAGCAGGGCACTGCAGACCATAGCAGGGCGTAGCAGGACACTGCAGAATATAGCAGGGCGTAGCAGGGCACTGCAAAGCATAGCAGGGTGTAGCAGGACGTAGCAGGGCACTGCAGAGCTAGCAGGGCGTAGCAGGGCACTGCAGAGCATAGCAGGGTGTAGCAGGACGTAGCAGGGCACTGCAGACCATAGCAGGGCGTAGCAGGACACTGCAGAATATAGCAGGGCGTAGCAGGGCACTGCAAAGCATAGCAGGGTGTAGCAGGACGTAGCAGGGCACTGCAGAGCATAGCAGGGCGTAGCAGGGCACTGCAGAGCATAGCAGGACGTTGCATGACATGGCTGGACGTAGCAGGGCAGCGCAGAGCATAGCAGGACGTTGCATGACATGGCTGGACGTAGCAGGGCAGTGCAGAGCATAGCAGGGCACTGCAGAGCATAGCAGGACTTTGCATGACATGGCTGGACGTAGCAGGGCAGCGCAGAGCATAGCAGGATGTTGCATGACGCAGCAGGATGTAGCAAGGCACTGCAGAGCATAGCAGGGCACTGCAAAGCATAGCAGGGTGTAGCAGGACGTAGCAGGGCACTGCAGAGCATAGCAAGGCGTAGCAGGGCACTGCAGAGCGTAGCAGGACTTTGAAAGAGGAGCTCAGTGTGTCAAAGGACGGAAATCCCCCCCGTCAGTCTAGAACTATAACAGCATAACTAAGAGAGACAGGTTAAGGAGAGGAGCCTGGTCGGGCTAGAACTCTCCCTAACCGGATCCGGCTTTACTGGCCTGCCTCCCTCTGCTTTGATTATATCATTGATTATATGGGAGATTCATCTGACAACTATGAAGAGAAGCAGGGAGAAGAAGGGGTGCTGCGTCTGCAGCCATACCCCCCGCCGGTCTGGCTGAACACTGCAACTCATCACTCCCTAAATATAAGCTATTATAAGAAGAAGTAGCGGTTTCTGCCTCCCGGATCCAGACTGGGAGCTGGTTTCACAGGATAATGTGTGCCGCCGCCCCCCCCATGTCACCCTACGCCCTTGCATACACACACACGCACACTGACCCTTCAGCTTAAAAGGGCAAGAGACCTCTGAAGACCCGTGAGTCTGCAGAGAGACAGCAGCCCTCAAAGAGACGGAGCTCGGAGCCCGGAGAGATGTGGACGGACGCAGGAGGAAGATGTCTCTCCGATGTGTGAAAAAGACACAGAGCATCCTTCTCCTCCTCTGGCTCCTGCTGACAATGGGCTCCTTCTGCTCCACCCTGGACAGAAAGAGAGTGGCAGTAACGGTGACGCCACGTGAGGAGTCTCCGGTTCAGACAGTGACAGGTCAGACACTTTCTACCTCTCTCAAATATAAAGACTTTAAAAATATCCTTCATGCTCCTTATCATTCTAATATTTATGCATTTATCCATGGAATAGTTTTGACATCACGTGAGCAGTGTGTATACTGTGCTTAAAAAAAGCAAATAAACAAAAAAAATCTCAATCTTGCTGTTTAAAAAAAAAAAAAAAAGGTAAAATAAAGTGAAATGGGTCAAAGTTCAGACACTTGCCAGTTTGAATGGTTAGTCGTTGTCTGAGTCAAGTTTCTAAGCTGTACACTAATGCAAATTGATTGAAAGAATGAAAGCAAGTAGGAAAAAGATATTTTTCATATGACTAATTTGATTCATTTTCCGGGACGTTTTTCGGCAGGACTTTTGTTTCCTATTTTTTAATAAAGACTGTAGTTTTAAGATCATTTTTAACTTGTTACTTGAACTTAGGGAATAACCATGTTAGACACTTTACAGTGCAAATTCATTTTTATTTTTCCTGAAACATGTCTGGAGGGGAGCTTTGTGACATCGTTAAAATTAAAATGAATAAAAAATAGTGTTTTATAGGTTCTGTCAGATGAATATCTAAAAATAAATCTCAGTTCTGCGCATGTTGTCCTACTTGTTGCCTCGAAAGCCTGTTGAAAAACAAAGGCCCGAATATATTACTGTGACAAACACACACACACACACACACACACACAC
>NC_045743.1:19657238-19658073 GCF_008692095.1 Etheostoma spectabile | reverse complement strand
ACACACACACACACACACACACATACACACAGTCACAAACACACTCCAGCCGCTCACGTGGATTTTAATTCTCTCCAGTGTTGTTGCTGATGATGAAGAACCAATTAACAGTCAATTAGCCAGTGGACCAATCACATAGTCCGCTGTTGCCATGAGGGTTTGTTTACAACTGTAAGAGTTGCTTTGTTAGTAAACCGGGACACGCACGCACCAATAGGGTAGTTACTGTTTTTCAGAAGGGTAGTTACCCTTCGTAGTTTGTGGTTCATGGTTCGTGGTTTGACTGGTCATGACTGGTTTTCCAAGATGGCGCCTGCCTGTATACGCTACGGTACAGTCTCTATAAACTATCTTTTTAATAAACCGTACACTTACAAAGGCCTCAATCCTTCGGTTCACATGTAGGGACCCTCATTATACTGCCATGGAATGTGGTGCTATTTATAGCTTTGTTAGTGGTGTAGAAATAGTGATTTATTTTTATTTTACCTACTAGCGTTATAAGCTAATAATAATAATGATAGCAATAAATTTAATTTGTAATGCACTTTATATTTATACAAATCCCAAAGTGCTACATGATAAAACAGGTAAGTGCTAAAAATAAAAATACATGGAGACCATGAAAATAAAAAACAAAATAAACAAAAACAATAAGGAACAGGGCAAGAGTTCAATCAAAAGCTCTCCTAAAAAGCATCCACAGTCTGTGGTGTCTTCAGGTCCACAGTCTGTGGTGCCCTCAGGTGGTAAGGGAGAGCATTCCACAGTCTGGGGTGTCCTCAGGTTCACAGTATTTGGTGTTGTCAGGTCCACAGTCTGTGGTGTCGTCCGA
>NC_045743.1:19657082-19657228 GCF_008692095.1 Etheostoma spectabile | reverse complement strand
GTGGTGTCCTCAGGTGGTCAGGGAGACCATTCCACAGTCTGTGGTGTCCTCAGGTCCACAGTCTGTGGTGTTGTCAGGTCCACAGTCTGTGGTCTCGTCAGGTCCACAGTCTGTGGTGTCGTCCGATCCACAGTCTGTGGTGTCCT
>NC_045743.1:19651216-19657072 GCF_008692095.1 Etheostoma spectabile | reverse complement strand
GGGAGACCATCCACAGTCTGTGGTGTCCTCAGGTGGTCAGGGAGACCATTCCACAGTCTGGGAGCAGCTGAGCAGAAAGCCTGATCTCCCATTGTACGGAGCTTTGTCCTGGGAGGTTTCTGGAGACAGGCTGAGACAGATTGCAGGGTCCAAGTTGAGGTCTGTGGGACGAGAAGTTCCTTGAGGTGGGTGGGGGTGGGGGGGGCTTCACCATGGACGCACTGGTGGGTAAGGAGGGAGACCTTCTACTCAATCCTGAGTGAGACAGGAAGCCAGTGGAGTGATTTGAGGAGGGGGGTGATGTGGTCATGTTTGCGTACCCTCAGCAGGATCCTAGCAGCACTTTTCTGGATGTACTGCAGCTTCTGAAGGCTTTTCTCAGGGATCCTGGTGAGGAGCGCGTTGCAATAGTCCAGCCTCGAGGAGACAAAAGCCTGGACAAGCTTTTCTGCGTCTGCAGGAGTCAGTGTGGGACGGACTTTGGCGATGTTCCTGAGGTGGAAGAAGGAGGTCTTGCAGAGATGTTTGATGTGAGTCTCAAAGGTCAGATGGGAGTCCGTTAGCCGCTAATTAGCAGTTTGCGCTAAAACTGATCACATTTGATTAGCATGAAAACATATCCCACAGAACGGTCAACTTAGTCCCCATGTGTTATTAACACCTAGGTTCATTTTGCAGAATTCTCCTTTAAAACGTCCCAAGGAACAAACACTTGTTTCCTGGGGGGCCTGAAAGAGAAAGCTATTTCCTTTAGGAGCTGGTAGAGACTAAAAAACAGCTAAAAAAGAGAGATTCTGTGTCTGGTTTATGTGCTGATAGGCATTTGATTGCTGACACATTTGCCATAGCAACTTTGTGAGAAGATAATATGTTTGGTGTATCTTGAGTTTTCCATTTTCTGCCCCTAAGTGGGCAGAACGAATACAGCTTTAATATGAACATTTCTTTCTTTTTCCTTCTCTTATGAAAGACGAGGCGTATAAATCAGAGAACCCAGAAGCAGCTGGACTTCCTCCCAAAAAGCCTTTACATTCTGCGTTTCCTTAATTTGTCTTTCTCTGTTTTCTATAATCTCCTCTGTGTCATACTAACAACCATATATTGGGAAGAAGTAATACAATGCACTGAAACAGAGACGACATATAAATGCTGAAATTGAAATCATCAGCAGTAAAAATAGAAAGGGACATCATTCTAATGTCACATTAAAGTAAAAAACCTGCCAGTCTTCACGTGGTTCCAGTCGCTGTTGCTGCGGATCCTTTTTTAATTTCTGTCTTTTTTCAACTTTGTCTATTTTTAGCTCTGACGTCTCGTGCAGTTAGCGATGGTCAGTTTATGGTGGAAAATTCCTCTGAAGTGCAGGTGGAGTAAAAACTGAAGGAAGGTCATGGTCTCATATAAAAATGTAAAATCCATCCTCAACGTCATCCACTGGAGCGATGTTCCTAAGTACATCTACTCAAGTACAAATTATAGGCGCTTGAAAGATAGTTGGGAGAAGGACATGGGTATCAATATTCCTAATGACATTTGGGAGGAATCTTTGAAATACATACACTCCTGCTCCAATAATACGAGACATTGTCTTATACAGGTCAAAATGATACATAGGCTTCATTTTTCAAAAGTAAGGATCCACACCATCTTCCCGAATCCTTTATCAAATTGTGATAAATGTCAGTCCCTCAATGCAACACTTTTTAATGCTTTTTTTTCCTGTCCTAAAGTTGCCACTTACTGGTCTGATGTATTTAATGTACTGTCAAGAATTTTTAAGATTACATTATTACCGGAACCATTGTTGATTATCCTTGGCGCATCACAGTTTTTTAGAAAATTGACTCCAACCCAGCAGCGGTTCATTTCCTACTCTCTTATTACTGCAAAAAAGTTACTCCTGATGTCATGGAAAGGCCCAGAAATACCCGCTGGCAAAATGTGCCTTTAGATATTAAAAAATTTAGATATTTGTTGAAGGACAACCTTTCAGGTTTTCATAAGATTTGGCAACTCTTCATAGATTTCTTACAATCAGTATCTGTATAAAATCTTATTTCCTTTCACTTTATCCATATAAATCATTATTGTACTTCCTGCTGCAAAACTGTATTCCGCTTCCGCTCTGTTCGTTTTTGTTTTGGTTTATATGTACAGTTATATAAAAATACTTGAGCCCCTCTTGTATTTTTGATCGAAAACTGTATATGATATATATATGATCAATAAAAACTTTACAAATAAAAACTTTAGTCTTTCCTGTTGTCAGTTTCTACTTCTTTTCCACTACATCTATCCGCCAGCTTTAGTTAATTTACAAAGTAAGATTTTTACACACAAAACAAATTGAGTTTATAACATATGTTTTTGCACCGTTGTGATGAACAGAGAGCTGAGCCAGAAGGAAAAGCTCTCGACCAACCGGTCAGGTTTCGTCCTACCCTCACCTATGGTCATGTATTTATTACTGTAAATATAATGCACGTTGGACCTTTAACTTTTTGTTATTATTTTCTGCAGGTTTAAATTCCTTGGGTCAACTTGGGATGATTCATTTGAATTAGAGAGTGTTTTTTACAGATTGATGCATCTCAACGGATAATTTTAAAGGTCTGATTTCCCCCCCCCCATCGTAGTTTGACAAAATAGGGGCCCCCCACTCAGCATCTTGCATAGAGCCCCTGAATGGTCCTGCACAGTTCTACCCAATCAGCAGAGACGTGGGGTAATAAAAAGGCAGAATGCTTGCGTACACAACAGGGTGTTCAACGCACCCTTGTTTAAATTGTTTTTTAGTTTTTTTTTTAACATGTTGCTACGTTTCGGGGCTGAACGCGGCCCTGGTCACAGACACGTCCTGCTGATTGGGTGACACCCACCAAACAAGAGAAAACCATACGTGTCGTCCCTTTTCTTATACTGTCTATGGTCGTCCCGCTAGGAAAATCACAGCAATTGTTACTGTTTTGTAATCGAATGTGTCTGTGGTTCCACTTTTCAAAACAAAGTTGTCCTTCCTCTTCCTCCATCAGGACACTCTCTACAGCCAATGACGGCAGTGAGTCAGCTGCAGCGTCCTATCAGGACCAGGTGCAGCATCAGGAAGTATGTCCGTGAACCCAGCAATCCCTGTGCTGTGAAAAACCCCAAGACCTGGTAAGAAAGATGTTATTTTTTTAATTTTTTTTTAATTTTTTTTAAAGATTTCAATGCTTTACTGCCACATGCACAGAGAACAGTTGCCCAAGTTATATAATGAAACTCTTGGACTGATATCTATAGAAGAGGAATTTTAAGTTAAAGAAAAAAAAACATTTTTACACCCCCCCCTGCAGCACCGCCTGCAATTTTGGACATACTATATACTGTATGTTGATTCTGATAACTTATACTATCATATTTTGTGCAGAATTGTGTTCATTGTCTTTTAGCAATGTGGGAGGTGGAGACTGTCCACCTTAAAAAGTGTGTTTCCTGTTGTAATTGCAATAGTTCAATTGTTAAATCCAGTTAAATAACCGTTTTTTTTTTAGGTGTGTTTTTCAAATTTTCTAATGAAGAATTTGTGCAATTGAGAAATATAATTTTCCCTTTCACTTATGTTGTTATAATTAAATATATATACATACTGTATATTTGCCAAAATATATACAATTAGATGTATAAAAAATGGAACAAGATATAATGTAAAATAATAAGAATAACATACAAATAAAATATAGAATAAATAAAAAGCACACATTCTTCATCACTCAAATGTGAAAACACACTTAAGGGAACAAGGGACAAGCAAAACGGGTCAGAAGTGTTTCCTAATGTCTCCCGTTTAGGGGCTCGGAAACACCGGAGTAGGGGGAATGAGAGGGGGAAACGCCCAAGTAGGTGGATGAGAGGGGGAAACACCAGAACAGGGGGAATGAGAGAGGGAAACACCAGAAGTAGGGGGAATGAGAGGGGGAAACCCAAGTAGGTGGAAGAGAGGGGGAAACCCAGAGTAGGGGGAATGAGAGGGGAAACCCCGAGTAGGGGGGGAATGAGAGGGGGAAACCCAGGAGTAGGGGGACTGGGAATGAGGGGGGAAAAACCAGAACAGGGGGAATGAGAGAGGAAACAAGAGTAGGGTAAAGAGAGGGGAAAGCCAAGTAGGTGGAGAGAGAGGGGAAACACAGAGTAGGGGGAATGAGAGTGGGAAACACCAGAGTAGGGTGATGAGTGGGGAAAACACCAGAACAGGGGGAATGAGAGAGGGAAACACCAGAGTAGGGGGAATGAGAAGGGGAAACCCCAGAGTAGGGGGGAATGAGAGGGGGAAACCCAGAGTAGGGGGATGAATGAGAGGGGAAACCCAGAGTAGGGGAATGAGAGGCGGAAATGCCAGAGTAGAAGGAATGAGAGGGAGAAAAAGCCACAAGCGCGGGGGAATGAGAGGGGGAAACACAAACGAAAGGGGGGAATGAGAGGGGGAAACACCAGAAACAGGGGGATGAGAGAGGGAAACACCAGAGTAGGGGGAATGAGAGGGGGGAAACCCCAGAGTAGGGGAATGAGAGTGGGAAACACCAGAACAGGGGGAATGAGAGAGGGAAACACCGAGTAGGGGGAATGGAGGGGGAAACCCAGAGTAGGGGGAATGAGAGGGGGAAACCCCAGAATCGGGGGAATGAGAGGCGGAAATGTAGAGTAGAAGGAAGAGAGGGAGAAAAAGCCAAAACGGGGGGAATTGAGAGGGGGGAAACACCAGAACAGGGGGAATAGAGGGGGGAAAACCAGAGCAGGGGGAATAAGAGGGGAAAACACCAGAACAGGGGGAATGAGAGGGGGAAACACCAGGCGGGGGAATGAGAGGGGAAAAAAAGACAAGGGGTGGAATGAGAGGGGGAAACGCCAGAGCTGGTGATTGAGGGGGGAAATGCCAGAGCAGGGGGAATGAGGGGGGAAATGCCAGAGTAGGGGGAATGAGAGGGGGAAACACAGAGTAGGGGGAATGAGAGGGGGAACACCAGAACAGGGGGAATGAGAGGGGGAAACACCAGAGCAGGGGGGAATGAGAGGGGAAAAAGCCAAAAGTGGGTGGAATGAGAGGGGGAGGAAAAAACGCCAGAGCTGGTGATATGAGAGGGGGAAATGCCAGAGCAGGGGGAATGAGGGGGGGAAATGCCAGAGCAGGGGGAATGAGAGGGGGAAACACCACATTTGTTGGGTTACCATGACTCAGACACTGGGGTAGATTTATGACCTCTGTGTATCAAGTGTGTGTAGACGTTTAATAAACTTTCATAGATTTCAATATCTCGGGCTCTTTTACTTCTTCCACGTAGCTCGCTACATTGGTGGAAGTTTATAATACCTCTACACACACTCCATCATGGTAACCCAACAAATAATAAATGTGAACACTAAATCAAGACAAAAACCCAGGTAACGTAAACGCATGACGAAAACACTAACAGAACATCATTTACACACTTAAACTAGGACAGGAACCATTAATATCCTAGTCCCATGATCCTTTGCAACGGCCCTCTGCAGAGAAACGTTCTGCTCTCTTTAGTCCAAACCCTTCTGTCTTCTAACGAGGTATTACCTCATCTGGTCTTTGCACCATGTGGATGTCATTGAGCAATAAACATGTCCTAATATAGTCAGATATTCCTGTCACGCCATATCTATTCCCATTATCACTCCCCGTCCTGGACGTACTCATCGCTCAACGTTATACAGTATAATCAGACTAGAGTCCATGTGTTATCAGCAAGAGAAATAAAGATATCATCCTAGGACATGAGATAAAAACAAAAGTCATGTTAGGGTCCTTCAGGTAGTAGGGAGGGTCTGACTGACACGACATGGGCGGGT
>NC_045743.1:19645671-19651206 GCF_008692095.1 Etheostoma spectabile | reverse complement strand
TGTGTGCTGGTATACCCTGGACAGTCACAGGTGTGTGAGTTGATTGTGATTTTAAAGAAGGTTGCTTCCACCTGGAGAGAGCACATGTCACTATAGCAACAGGACGGACGACAGAGGACCCGAAGGACTTTTTGTTTCCCCACGTCCCTTTTGGAAAAACAACCTTTTAAAAATCTGAACTGCTACAGCAAAAGGATGAGAAGGGTTGGCCCAGCAAGGATGCCGAAGGACCAATTAAGCACCGGAGCGCTCCCCGAGGCTGCCGCCGTCATCTCTACTATGCAGAGTCTGAGGTTAGTCAGTAACACGCAGACCCCTCCAGGAGTAGGAGAAGCGTCTAGACCTTAGACTCGTGCATAGACCTTAGTGGTCCCCTAATACTGTATCTAAAGTCTCTTTTATATAGACCTTAGTGGTCCCCCAATACTGTATCTGAAGTCTCTTTTATATAATAATAATAATAATAATACATTTTATTTAAAGACGCCTTTCATGGCACTCAAGGACGCCAGCACGGAATTCATAAATTTAGAACAGCAAACAACATACTATACAACACAAAACATACTATACAACAGCAAACACAAATACTATACAACAGCAAAACAAATACTATACAACAGAAAAAAAACAAATACTATACAGCAAACAAATACTAACACAGCAAAACAAATACTATACACAGAAAAACAAATACATACAGCAAACAAATACTTACAACAGAAAGGCGGAGCAACAGACATTTAAGGAATAGGCAGTTATAAACAGATGTGTTTTTAGTTGTGATTTGAAATGGGGGAATGAATCAATGTTTCTGATTTGGGGGGGTAGTGAGTTCCAGAGACGGGGAGCAGAGCGGACTCAATGCTCTGCCCCCCATGGTGGTGAGACGCGGGGGGACAGACAGGTTTATGAGGAAAGGATTGAGGGAGCAGAAGGGAGTGGGACGCTGGAGGAGTCCACAAATATTGGGGGCGAGGTTGTGGATGGCTTGAATCTAATAGAAGGATTTTGAATTTGATACGGAACTGGACGGGAGCCAGTGGAGTGTTGGAGGAAGGAGTGATGTGGTGGATGGAGGGGTTGCGAGTTATGATGCGGGCAGCTGAATTCTGGACCATTGAAGTTTGTGGAGGGATTTTGTGAGCGAGACCGAAGAGGAGAGAGTTGCAAAAATCGAGACGGAAGTGACAAGACTGTGGACAAGAATTGCAGCAGTGTGGGGGGTAAGGGAGGGGCGGAGGCGATTGATGTTACGTAGGTGAAGTAGGCAGACCGGGTAATGTTATTGACATGGGGTCGAAAGGATAATGTGCTGCAAGGATGACACCCGACTCTTAACCTTGGGGGAGGGTGAGACGGACAGTTGTCAATTGTGAGAGAAAACCGTCTGTTTTGGAAAGAGTGGCTTTGGTGCCAAGGAGGAGAACCTCGGTTTTATTACTGTTTAATTTGAGGAAGTTTTGGGTGAGCCAGATTTTTATTTCAGAGATGCAATCCGTAAGGGAGGTGGGCGGGAGAGTGGACGAGGGTTTGGTGGAGAGGTAGAGCTGGGTGTATATAGACCTTAGTGGTCCCTAATACTGTATCTGAAGTCTCTTTTATATAGACCTTAGTGATCCCCTAATACTGTATCTGAAGTCTCTTTTATTGAGGCCTTAGTGGTCCCCTTATTCAGCCACGGTGCAGAATTACAGCCACTGTCCCACAATGAGCTTTCCCTAGCAAGTGTCATTTCTGAGGTTGTAGCTTTTGAAGAGGAGGGGAGTGGTGGGGGCAACTGTCACTTTGCTCGGTGCAAATCCATGACGTCTCTCTCCCATGGGTGGGCCAAATTGTCTGGGCGAGCAAAGCAGAAAAAAAAGGGGAGGTAACCTTGCCCCTTATGACCTCATAAGGAGCATGATTCCAGATTGGAATCATTTTCTCAAAGGCAAAGCAGGATACCCAGGGCTCGGTTTACACCTATAACCATTTCTAGTCACGGGGGGACCATAGGCAGGCTGGGGGGAACTAATATTAACGTTAAAAAAACCTCATAAAGTGACATTTTCATGCCATGAGACCTTTAAAGGAGGAGAATTGGCTTCTTAGAACATGAACCATGAGGTGGTCAGATGTAACGTGATAAAATAGATCAACAGCCTATATGTCTTTTGCCTAATTATTAGTTATTAGATTAGATATTGGTCTTATTAGATCATGTGTATATATACAAACACTTTTTTCTTTCTTTTGCCCATTTTTTTTTCTTCACTCTTGCCTAAACTTTAAGTTGTTGTCCATTATCCCGTCCTCTGACAGTCACTCTGTTTTCTGATTTGTACATAAAAAAAATAAAAGAAATTGATTATTAACTTAACTCATCAGAATCGCATCGAATTGTTCTGGAGAGAATCGCAGTGCATCTTTGCATCGATTATTTTTTCCAGCCCTATACATTACCCGTCCTGTAGCTGATTTAAGACCCCTCTGCTTCGTGTCGGGGTCCTGCGTCCCCCTGTCCGGGGGGAATTTGCTATAATGACCACCTCGGTCTACGTTTTCCCACACTTAACAACTTCAAGAACCAGCAAACGCATTTCCCGTATTTCACGTGGTAAAATGCCTGTGAGGCTACACTGTAACAAATTTAACGTAAAATTTACAGTAAGTTACTGGCAACAATTATCCAGCAAGTTACTGTGAATTCTTGCTTTCTTTACATAGACCTTAGTGGTCTATAAATAGCACCTTTACTTTTTACAGTAAAGGTACCGTACTTCCATTTACAGTATTTTATGTATTCACTCTAAAATACAAAACAATTAAACACAACATAAGATAAAAAAGTAAAAGTACATATAATTTACTGTACTATTTACAATACTATGGCTATATTGTTATTTTTTTTTTACAGTAATACTTAGATACTGGTGTGATTTTGTCATGTTGACAAGGTTGTAATGTAACTTTACAGCATTCTACTGTAAAAATCATACAGTAGTGTTACTGTGAAATCTAAAGGAAATAACTGGAGATTCACAGCCGTCATTTACAGTGTAGTAGAGTTTAAAATTCCCTGGTCGGCGTAACAAATTCAAGTTTCACATAAAAGGACAAACAGCAGATGACATCAAACGACGGCTGCGGCCTCCAGAGGACGCACGCCAGGAGGACTGAAAAGACTGAGTGTGTGCTCACGCCTCTTGACTGGAGAGCTTTGTGACTCCTCAGGACCATTACATAATCTCACACACACACACACACACACACACACACACACACACACACACACACACACACACACACACCACACACAGATGCCTGTTTGCTGTTTTTGCACCTGAATGGAGTGTAAAATTAATTTGAGGGAGGAGCTGAGGAGAGGGGGAAGAGGGGAGGAGGGACGTGTGCCGGCTGCAGGATTCCATCACTCTTAGCAACCGTTGTTGAGTTACCAGGGAAACACTCTGCAATGCTCTCTGCTTCTCCTTTGTCTCTCTCTCTCTCCCTCTCTCTCTCTCTCTCTCTCTCTCTCTCCTCTCTCTCTTTTTCTCTGACTCTCTCTCTCTCTCTCTGACACTCTCTTCTCTCTCTCTCTCTCTCCTCTCTCTCTCTCTCTCTCTCTCTCTCTCTCTCCTCTCTCTCTCTCTCTCTCCATCCTGTCTTCCTGGCGATGCTCCGGGACGGCTGAGCCAGATTATATTGCAGCTGATCACTGTGCCAGTCTGCTCCTGCTGCTGTTCAACTCTTTTAAAAAAAACAAACACCAGATTTGTCTGAGAACATTCATCTCCTCGACTTCTCTAACGCATCAGAGCTCATCATTTTGGGTTGCCCGGGCCGACAGGTGACATCACAGGAAGTTGGATGTTCCGTCAAAGCCAAACGCTCTCGGCTGTGATCGGCGGCGTCGATGTTTTCCCAACCCCGTCACAACCGTGAGAGACGTCCGGACGCTTCACAGAGAGCGAACTCTGCTCCGTGAAACACTTACAGAAACTCTCGAGAAAAGAAGAAAACCAACAACAACTTCACCTCCTTCTCCGCTTTTACCGCGCAGAGATGAAACGATGGGGGAGGGAGATCACCAGCTTCCCGGGAAGAGCTGAGCTGAGGAGGAAGAACGAAAAAAAAAACGGTGACGGAGATCAGGAAGTGGAAACATACGTGGAGTATGTAGCCAGGGAGAAGGAGACTGAAATAGGAGAACATGGAGGAGAGGCTAGAAGAGATTAGGGAAACAGGTGCAGGAGAGGTAGAACATGAAAGGATAGCAGGAAGAGGAAGAGGAGAAACAGGTGGCAGATGGAAACAGCGGATGGAGAGGCAGGAAAGGAAGAAAGAAACGCAAAGCAAGCAGGTATAGAGGTAGAAACAGGATTGGAATCAGAGAGGATAAACGAAAGAAAGCAGGTAAGAGGATAAGAGGGAGGTGATCAGGAACAAGGAATGAGATAACCGCAAGCAGAGCAGTAGAGAGGAAAACAGGAGGGAAAGCAGGAAGAGGAGAAACAGAAAGGAGAGCAGGAAGAGGATAAAGAGGAGGGAGAGCAGGGAAAGAAAGAGGAGAAACAGAAAGCAGAGCAGGAAGAGGAAGAGGAAAAAGAGGGAGAGGAGAAACTGAAAGGAGAGCAGGAAGAGGAGAAAGAGGGAGAGGAGAAACAGAAAGGAGAGCAGGAAGAGGAAGAGGAGATAAAAAGAGAGGAGAAACAGAAAGGAGAGCAGGAAGAGGAGAAAGAGGGAGAGGAGAAACAGGAGATGCTGAAGGAAGAGGAAGAGGAGAAGGTGCAGCTACTGGCGGGAGAGCAACAAGAGAAGATGCCCCATCAGGACGTGGAACAGGAGGAGGAGTCTGAGGAGGAGCAACGGGAGGAAGAGGAGCAACAGGAGCGACAGGAGGAAGAGGAGCGACAGGAGGAAGAGGAGCGACAGGAGGAAGAGGAGCCGACCGAGGAGCAGCAGCAGAGTCTGCAGGTGCAGCAGCGGGGGCAGATGTCTCAGACCGAGGAGAACAAGCAGCATCAGATCGAGGAGGCGCAAGACTTTGAGGAGCAGAACCACAACAACCAGGTCCTGATCCGACTGAGAGGGATGTGAGTACAACACAGACGACGACGTCAGCTGGCGGATGATGTCATGTTTGTAACGAGGATGTCATGTTTGTAACGAGGATGTCATGTTTGTAACGAGGATGTCATGTTTTAGATGTTTATGATGATCCGAATCAAAATCGGGTTTATTGCTAAAATAAGTTAGACTTACAGGGAATTTGCCTTGATGATGATGCATAGATAAACAAGAAGAGAGGCTGATGATGATGATGATGATGATGATGATGATGATGATTGGTGATCACGTTGCGAGAACCGATCCCTGGTAGTTTTGGGAACCAGCCTGACAGCCGCGGGGACGGCATCAGTGTGGTTGCACGGTTGCCGTGGTAATGGTGGCACGGAGCGAGGATGGAGTGAAGACGAATGACAGAAAATGAGTGGAGGACTGTGGGAGTGCGACATTGCTGAACATAAGAGAGAGAGCCTGTGTGCGTGT
>NC_045743.1:19644090-19645646 GCF_008692095.1 Etheostoma spectabile | reverse complement strand
GTGTGCGTGTGTCGTGTGGGTGTGTGTGTGTGTGCGTGTGTGTGCGTGTGTGTGTGTGTGTGTGTGTGTGTGTTCAAAGCGTCTGTCTGTCAGATATTTTATTTCCTCAGTAGTGGACACCAACAAGCTAACGTCGCAGCAGCAAACAACACACAATCACCGCATCCGTCTCAGTCTTTTGAGGCCAAACAGCAGAAGCAGATGTAAAACTGCTGCTCTTTTTTTTTTTCTTTCTTTTTTATTGTTCTCCACGGTTGCCACGGCAACAGCTGAGCGTGGCGATGCAGCAAAAGAGAGAGAGAGAGAGAGAGAGAGAGAGAGAGAGAGAGAGAGAGAGACAGAGAGAGAGGATGAAAACAGTGGATGAAGAGAAGAAGACCAGTGTCTCTAAAACCTCATTACATCATCTGCACACAGTGAGAACATGCACGTCTTTAAAAGGAGTCTAATTACAGCGGGGCAGTTAAAGGTGCTTTAAGTGATGTCACACGTGTTTTAGGCTACAACATTTGTTGTCAAACACAGCAAACATCTCCTCACGATCTGCTAGCTGCCTGTCCCCTGAAAACACTGTAAAAAACATCTCCTCACTATCTGCTAGCTGCCTGTCCCCAAAAACACACTGTAAAAAATCGTCCTCACTAGTGCTAGGCCTGTCCAGAACACACTGTAAAAAAATGCTCTCACTATCTGCTAAGCTCCCTGGTCCCCCAAACACCACGGTCAAACGAACTTCCTCTCACCTATCTGCTAGCTGCCTTCCCCAAAACACCCTCTAAAAAACATCTCCTCACTATCGCTAGCGCCTTTCCCCCACTGCCTGTCCCCGAAAACACCAACGTGTAAAACATCTCCTCTCGAGATCTGCTAGCTGCCTGTCCCCAGCTGCCTGTCCCCAAAACACCTGTAAAAGACCGTCTTCTCCTATCCTGCGTATGTGCCTGTCCCCAAAACACACTGTAAAAAATGTCTTCTCACAATCAGATAGCTGCCTGTCCCCAAAACACACTGTAAAAAACATCTCCTCACTGTCTGCTGGGTGCCTGTCCCTAAAACACACTGTAAAAAACGTCTCCTCACGATCTGCTAGCTGCCTGTCCCCAGAACACACTGTAAAAAACGTCTCCTCACGATCTGCTAGCTGCCTGTCCCCAGAACACACTGTAAAAAACGCGGTCTAAGTAGACAGCTCAGGGTCTACAAACGGCAAGAAAAACAAACTGTGTCCCCCTGCACCACGAAGTGTACACACACAGTGTTCCAGCCAATAACCGACAAGATGGGTTGGGGGGGTTAGTGCGCGGAAGCACAGAAGGGAGGGGGAGGGGACGGGATGCGGTGGAGGGAGGGACGAGCTAGTCGTTTTGTTTGAAAATACTTTGAACGTCAACAAGAAGTAACACTTAGATCACCTTTTAATTTCGTGTAGCAACTACTTTATGTATGATCATGAAAATAAAAGGAGTAGTTTGTCAGTTTGGCAACCGCAATGTTCTTGGGCGGCGCTAAGCTCCGGACGCAGCGACGGTGGCTGGAACCCCCCCCCCCCCCCCCCC
>NC_045743.1:19632983-19643144 GCF_008692095.1 Etheostoma spectabile | reverse complement strand
GTACGGACCATAGTACGGAGTGTGGACTGGTAGCTGGAGAGATGCCAGTTCACCTCCTTGGCACTGCCGAGGTGCTCTTGAGCAAGGCACCGACCCCCCCCTCAACCGCTCGGGGCGCCTGTTCAGAAGTGGCAGCCCCTTCACTCTGACATCTCTCCATTAGTGCACGCATAGGTCTTGAGCATGTGTGTATTTCAGGCCTGTGTGTAGTGTGTCATAACAAAATAGTGAAAATTGTAATTTCCCCATAGGGGATCAATAGAGTAAAAACTAAAAATATTATAAAAAGTGGCGATTGTTTGTGTTGCCTGTCTGATTTAATGAGTTAGAAACAATGAAGGTGTTAAAATAAGACTGCAGAAGCATGCCTTACCTCTCTCTCTCTCCATTGCAACGACTCTTTGTACTTCCGTTGTAACTTCCGACTCCCAGTCTTTTTGTTGCTAAATATGTCATTTGTTTCATCTAAATATAATATAATAACGTTAGTGATACTGACATGCTCTCTTCCGTCTCGCGCCACCGTATGACATTATGGCGGCGGTTGAGGCTCCGTCTAAAACTCTGCCATTTCTACCAGCTGTTTGTAACATAAAAATAAAATGGATTATGGATCATTTTATTTCTATAGTTCATATCTGACTTCATCAGCTGACCTATCCATTGGCTGTTGAAACGAGAGACGTCTCTTACGTTCTAAAACCAGACTGTATTAATCCTGCAAGGGGAAATTACGATTCACACTTGTCATGACACACATTACACACAGGCCTGAACTACACACACATGCTCAGTACCTATACATGCACTAATGGAGGGGGGGTGGCTGCCCTTGGAAAGGTTCAAGAGCACTGTGGCAGCACCCAGGATGTGAAGTAGCATCTCTCCAGCTACCAGTCCACACCATACTTTGGTCCATATGGGGACTTGAACCAGTGACCTCTGGTTCCTACAGACTGAGTTACTGACACACACACACACACACACACACGCACACACACACACACGCACACGCACAACATGTTAAACAAAAACCTTAAACACCTTAACATAAACCTTAAACATTAAAAATACAAAATAATTACACAATTCAAAAATTGTATCAACAAACAAATTATGGAAAATTACTTCATTTTTTTTTTTTTTAAAGAAAGTTATTTTCCCCAAAAAAGTTTGGTGCAATATTTAAAAAAAAGTTACATTTTTTTTCCTACAGTGTGATGGATAACAATAAAGAACCGTGGATGCAGAAGAACAGACAACAAATGTCTGTGCTGTTTGGAGGGAAAACAAATACAAACAGTACAGATTTGTTTTTCTTTTGTCGTCCTCTCTAGTTGCCGTGGTAACAGAAGAGCATTTCGATGAGAGAGAGAAACAGATATTTATGTTTTCACATAATTTTGCTCCTGCTTTTTTTTGTCCTGAACATCCTTTTTTCTTTTTTGATCTTTTTAAGTGTTTTTTTTTTAATCAGTATTGCTTTGGTGGGAACGTGATGGAACGACGGGGCGGGGAAAGTAAAAGTGAGAGCGAGAAAATATGCGCCTGAGTGTTTTGTGAAGCGTAAAATAGAAGAGAAACACTTCAGTGACTACAAAAGATTACAGAATCAAAACCAGCTAACCAGATAACAAAGAGAGCCACCAACAGTAATATCTTAACATGCACATAATATTCAGTTTTCAGTTGCCCTTATTCCCAAAAAAGACGATGTTTTAGATGTTTGCACAACTAGTTTTCCCGTGGTGACGGTCTCACAGAGCCTCCCTTTATTTTTCCTTCGACCTCCTTCTTGTAAAGGACGGCTCATCACCAAAAACCTGTTGATATCCAAGTCTTTGATAACGTTAAAAAGTAGCCGTGTTTCTCCTTTGTTTCTTTTAGCTGAGCATCTCTACATCTCTTACATGACCTGCCTTAAATTCTGAATAATAGTGGACTATTAGGCCATCCATCCATCCATCCATCCATCCCTCCATCCATCCCTCCATCCATCTATCCATCTTCATCCGCTTATCCGGTATCGGGTCGCGGGGGCAGGAGCTCCAGCAGAGGACCCCAAACTTCCCTTTCCCAAGCCACATCAACCAGCTCCGACTGGGGGATTCCGCGAGGCTTTCCCAGGCCAGGTTGAAGATATCATCCCTCCACCTAAGTCCATAGTCCTTCCCCGATGTGGCTATCCCCAGCCGGATGTCCCTCCACCTATTCCTAAAAGGATCTTCCCAAAGCCCTAAAGTCCCTAGTCTTAAGACGCTTCCTCCACAGCTAGTCCGGTAGGTTACCCGAGCCTAATCCAGCGGTGGCGTGTCGCGCTCCATCGTAGTGCCTGGGTCTTCCCCAAAGACTTAATCCCAGCTGGATTGCCCTCCGCCTAGTCCTGGTCTTCCCCAAGCCGAATCCCAGCTGGACGTTCCTGCCACCTAGTCCTGGGTCTTCCCCGAGGCCTAATCCCAGCTGGATGTCCCTCCACCCAGTCCCTGGGGAATCCAGATGAAGTACTTTACCTTGTGCCAGCCATAAATTACCACCCGCCGATTTTTCCACCTATGTGATATTCCAGAAAAAAACACTACGCCTCCAAAACGCTCTAGCGCTCCCAGCTGGGGGCTTTCAGAAGAGCGCCTTCAGTTTTCAGCTGCAAAAAATGCTTTGTTGGACAGGCAACCTTATAAAAGTAATGTCCGGCCAATTTGGTCGTACGAGACTAAACCAATCTACCAACCGACCTGGAGACATCAGCCCATTCACTGTAAATAACGGCTGTGAATCTCCAGTTGATTTCTTTAGATTTCACAGTAACACTACTGTCTATGGTTTTTACAGTAGAATGCTGTAAAGTTACATTACAACCTTGTCAACATGACAAAATCACAGTAGTCTAATTCTTACTGTAAAAAACAATAAAGCCACTATAGTACTGTAAATAGTAAAGTAAACTACTGTATTTTTAATTGTGTTTGTATTTTACAGTGAATACAGAAAATACTGTAAATGGAAGTACGGCATCTTTACTGTAAGAAGAATTCACAGTAACTTGCTGGACAATTGCTGCCAGTAAATTACTGTAAATTGTACGTTAAATTTGTTACAGTGTAGTTGAGTTATCACAGTACAAACAATAGAAATGTAGGATGTTATTCTGACTCTGCTTCTTGTCTCCTTCAATGCGTCTCAACTACTAAAGTAAACCAGACAGTCATCATAAACGGACTGTGCATGCGTGTGTGCGTGTGTGTGTGTGTGTGTGTGTGTGTGTGTGTGTGTGCAATAGTTGATTTATTATCAGACTGGTGCATTGTAACGGCTGTTTCTTCAGGCTGGGGCGCCTGGTCTCTTGATGTAGGCGGTGTAGATGGAGTTAACCAGTAAAAATGTGCGACTCGCACCATGCCCGCGTTGGTGCAACAACACTCATGCAGAGAAGCAATGCATCTAAGAATACTTCATTACTCAGGACTAATGAAGCTCAAGGGAAGAGAACGTATGAGGCGAAAGTAAAAAACATATCAGCTGAGGAGGAAAGCAGGGGAAGCAAAAACACATGAGCAAAAAAATTCTCTCACTGAAGGCATCAGCCTGGAAAAGTCATGACAGATTGATGAGTCATTCCCCAAAAAATATTTCTGTCCTCACCTGTCACTGTCGGAGCTGCAGCTTGCTTTTGTTGTTGTTTTTTTAAACAAAGACACAATGCGGATCGGTGCTGCTCGCACTGCCCGTTCCCCGCTTTGTAATTCAGTGCCGTTCCGCCCATGCAGGCCAGCGTACAATTACCCATCGACCGTGAAATATCAGGCTCCTGCTGTCCCGTTTCAGAGCTGTGCCGTGTCACAGATGTGATTAGCCTGTAGGGTCAGACTCCAGGGCCGTGATTGGCTCATTTCAGACCAAATGGAGCGTTCAGATCCGACTTATTGACATATTTACACACCAGAGGGGCTTTTTCATTAGCTCAAATCATGTAATGGATTCACCAGCGATCCGTGGCAATCAGTGGTGTAGTGGTAAAAAAAGAGGTGGGTAAACTATAAATTCTGTGATCAGGTGGACCAGGACGCGATCACCGAAAAGGGGGGCCACGGCCTACCGGTGTTCCCTGATGACATTGCTATAGGTTGTCTTTTATCACTGGTTGTTCATATAGGCCACATCAGTATTCAGTTCATACATTAATCAAAGTTCTTGTTAAAAAGACTCGAGAAGGAATTATATGGTTGAAATCTATAAAGTTTACTAAATGAACAAACAGAGAAACAAAATAGGTGTAAAATATTCACATTTAACAATCTGGAATCAAAGACCTTTTTACTTTGTCTTAAAAAAATTACTCAAACCAACAATCAATTATCAAAATAGTTGGTGGTTACAGTTTATATATATATTATAAAACCCCATTGATTTTCTCCATATGAATTTAGATTATTAGCCATAATGTATAAACATCCCAGGTAGACTGACCCAGTTTCTGCTCCTGATGAAGCTAGAAGTCTGTATGATATCAACCTTGTAACATTATAAGAAAAACAATTATCCACTATCTTACGTAGAAAAACTACATTACCCACAATCCTAAGCGTAACAGCAACGTTTCTGATTGGTACAACTCGCTGTTACCATAGAAACGTTTACCGTACAGCGAAACTGCGAACAGCTAGAGCGACAACAATAACTAACTAGCTGACTAGCAAAGGGAGCTACTTGTCACTAACTTCCAGTGGCCAGAGAATGAAATAACATCCAGTTATTTATCAGACAATATATCCTGAATTTCACTAATGGGAAAAGGTAGCTAGGTGACCTGCAACTTCATGTTTGAAAGGGGAAGGCTAACCTAATCAGTGCCGTGGCTTTTTGAGTCAGTGGCATGAATCTGCCATCAACCAAATTAACCTCAAAAACATTAAGTTGAGTCCTGTTTTCCGAGCTCACTCACTTTGGGCTTCTTTCCGAGACCGTTTGCTGGCATCAGGAGGAGGGCAGCTGTCTTAGCGGCGCTTAAAAAAATGACGGATATCCATTTTTAAAACCCATCATTAACTACATGAGACATGTAGCCTAATGTAGGATAGTGTGACTGACGAATTTTTGACTTAGTCTGCTGCTTCCTGCTTGATGTTTTAAGCCCCCAACGTCGACTTCAAGGCAGCGCTGCGACCGTGACTTCAAGGCACCCAACCATTGACCAACCCTAGTACCTTCCAGTTGGGGGCTCTCTACCCCAAACACCGCAAGAGATTGGTCAACAATGACAGTAATGCAGCCCAATATGATAGACTTTGTCTTAGGTTTAACAACCTATAAAACTAATAATGAACAATATGAAACTAAAAAACATAAGCTTAATTTAGAATGGCTTTGGGACAATAGGCTATTCAGAGGTGGGTAAACGCACTTTGGAGGTGGGTAAACGCCATTTCAGAATTTTGAGAGGTGCATAAACGGCGTTTACGTGCGTTTAGCCTCCACTACATCACTGGTGGCCATGGTGGATGTGTTAACTCTGGTGTTTTGTTGACAATAGCTTTACTTCCTCATTGTTTGGACTCTGTTGTACGCAGACTGTTTTCAGTGTCACTGCCCAATGTGAGGAGAGTGCAGATTTGAGTCGCGCATGCGTCACTTTGCGACAAGTAGTTAGCATATGAGATGCTAACCAGAAACTTCTGTAATGTCAATACAGTAAAAATGGACCTACTTAATGAAGTTGGTTCACTGGCTACAAGTTAGCATCAAACACAACAAAGGCTGTCAGTTGAATGACGTTCGTTAGCAGTCAAACAACCATGGATAGCTAAAACGTTTCTGAAATGATTTCCATCTTCTGTTATTGTTTGTAATGACAAAAGTTTATTGTTTCGTGGATTTTACAAACTTCAGTAAGACAGGTATGCCGTAAATCTTTAAATTTGAGCATGCGTGACTCAAATCTGCACTCGACTCACATTGACAGTGACATTCAGGAAGAATTTACCCAGGAAACGGGTGTTCACATCCCAGGAGTACTACTTAAAGAGACTGCTATTTTAACCCATTCATCAGTCTTTTTTCTAGTCGTTTTGGTGCAGAAACTAAACTCACTTTGGACCACTAAGGTCTATATAAAAGAGACTTCAGATACAGTATTAGGGGACCATTAAGGTCTATATAAAAGAGACTTCAGAAACAGTATTAGGGGACCACTAAGGTCAGTAAAGAGACTTCAGATACAGTTTATGGACCACTAAGGTATATAAAAAGAGACTTCAGATACAGTATAGGGACCACTAAGGTCTATGTAAAAGAGACGTCAGATACAGTATTAGGGGACACTAAGGTCTATTAAAAGAGAATCAGATACAGTATTAGGGACCACTAAGGTCTATGTAAAAGAGACGTCAGATACAGTATTAGGGGACCACTAAGGTCTATATAAAAGAGACTTCAGATACAGTATTAGGGGACCACTAAGGTCTATATAAAAGCATCCAAAGGGCACCATGTCATGGGACCTTTAAAGTCTTATCCGGCTGATTTAATGGCATGACAATTTTTTTTTTAATTGGATCGTATGGATGTGATGTGGTGATAGAAAGAGTCGTTTCTTGCTGTCCGAGACGCTCCAATGGTCACGTTCCGTATGATTGTGTTTGGGGGAAAAAGGTTATTTTGGGCCAGTGTGCATCGCTACCCAAACACACACACACACACACACAACACACACACACACACACACACACACACACACACACACACACACACACACACACAGAGGATGAGGATGAGGATGTCTGGTTCTGGTTCATTTGAGTGACTCTTCTGTTTCTGTCTTTGTTTACAGGCAGAAATACAAAGTACATCGCAGAGGTAAGACACACACACCACACACACACACACACACACACACACACACACACACACACACACACACATTGAAGAGGCTGTCTAAAGCTGTATACTCACGTGAAACAGGACATATTCCAGAGTTTTCCCTGTGACAGACGTAGCCCACTACAGGTGATAGTCCATGTTGTACAGTACATGTTCTCACTTCCTGGAAATTCTCCGTTTTGGTTTAGGCGAGGGGGGGGGGGCGCCTTGGTAGTGTGTGCAGGCCAGACACGACGCAGGGTGAACCGTGGTCACATAACCGGTTCATAATTTGGTCTAAAACCACAGAGTCTCTTGAGTCTCTTGCTGTTCTTTGAATCGGTTTGACGATCTCGGCGCCGCCCCCCTTACCTGGGGGAAGCAAATTTTGTGTCCCTTGAAAAAGTTAAGGAGAAGACACAAGACTTTCACTAAGGAAACGGGAACTACTACTGAAGGGGACTTGTGTTGGGACCCAAACCAATTGTGCCAAGATCACTGCACAATCCTTTCAAACTTTGCATCTAATCTGACTCCATGCATGTTTTAAATTATGAATGATATGATACCAGAACATTTACATATTTAGACCAATATCACCACAGCTGCTACGCATGATAATAAAAACAAGTGAAGTCAAAGGTTCTTCCTTTAGGAAAAAAAGAAGAAAACACCTGAATGCTGCAGTCTTGAACTTTTATTTCTCCCTCGCTCCGTCTCCCTGTCAGACTCCAGCTGTAACCATGGCAACTGAACCAGATTTTATTGAGTTTACAGGAAGGTGTTTTCGTCGCCATGACGACGGCACGATGCCTGGCTGCGGCGGAGACCTTATGTGTCCCCTGTTGTCAGAGATAGATAAATATATACATATATATTTATATATGTACATGTGCATATGTGCCCTCTTGTTGCATGGCACGTCAGAATCTTCTTGCCAAAAAGTATTGAGATATCATTTCTTAAAATGTAAGAAACGTTTGTATTGAAAAAACGTTTTATATCCCTTATAAAAACTAAAGTTTGGGTTGTTCCAACTCATTTTCACTCCTAACTTGTAAAATACTGACGCTTGTTTAGTGTCTCTCCAACCCGGTCTCACGTCAGATCGGTCAAGTTATTTTGATTTATTTATTTATTGATTTATTGATTTGTGTTCATGTCACGATTTTCGAACATGAACCATATCTTGAACTGCCATGTCACTGGGATGCTCTGGGGGGACGCAACCACGGGGAAATGAAACGCCGCACGCCGGTCACAACAACGGCACAGTTGTGGTTAGGAAGAGAATAAAGCGGGAAGGAACTGCAACACGCGGGACACAATCCCTGGTCTCCGGGGTGACAGTCCTATATTGTTTGACCCATCCACCCCCCCCGACCAACCTCCCTACGTCAATATTCGCCTTTTCAATACTACCCGCTACCGTAATCGTTCTGTGATCACGAAAAAGGCTTCCCATTGAAATACATTATTTCAAAATTTGTAACACACCAAAAAAACAACGTTAACCTCAACATTAAATCTCCCTTTAGCGTCTGTATGGGCAACGTAAAGTAATTCCACACATTTTAATCAAAACCATGCACATATGATTGTGTACTACTACAGGTTATGTTTTGTAAATGAAGCCCAAAATATGCCGCAGACTAGAAATTTCTTGGGTCAGCTAACACTAGCTAACGTCTAATGCAAACGTCTAATGCTAACGTCTAATGCTAATGTCTAATGCTAACGTCTAAAGCTCACGTCTAACTGTCGTGAGTCGTGACTTGAAGTTGTAACTTACGGGATAAGAACTGTGTCTGGAACGCAGCATAAGTCTAACAATACGATATATATCACGATAGTTATGTCACGATACGATATCATTGCATTTTGTTTTAATACATATCCGCCATTTATAAAACGGGTAGCTCAAATCGAGCAATCTGATTGGTTCATGGCTGTATGGGCAGCAGCTCGACCGCAGCGCTGCAAGATGACGGAGTATGAGTGCACTGAAAAATAACTGAAATGAAACTCAAATGAAACTGAGAAGTCAGAGCTGAACTAAAATAAAAACCTATTAAACTGTAATAACCTTGTTTCCAACTGAAATGAACGTTTTTCCTGGCTGACAAACCGCCGCCAGTATAAAGTGATGGACACGCTCTGTACGGAGTCATGTTTACTAATGGAACCGGCTGATTGACAGGCGGCTGGGTGTCAGGCCTTCCATCTGGAGGAAAACAGTCATGTTCTGGTTTTGTGCTGTGAACAAGACAGCAGCTGTGTGGGAAGCATGAAGATCGTGCTTCCTCCTGTCAGGGAGCAGGTGCACGGCGTCTGCAGGGAGGATTTCCGCAGACTGCTAATGCTCCTTTTTTGAGGTGATGAAATCGGCACATCACAACGGAGGACAGTGCAAGGGCGTTCAGCAGAGAACAACCTGTTCTCAGTCCCGACTCGTCAAATACTGGCGCTCGGTCGGTGTCTCTCAGCGCCAGATACAAAAATCCTCCTGTAGCGTGTGTGGAGGACGCACCGGGCAGAGCAGCTGGAAGATGATGTAGTGTTAAAAGAGAGAGTGGTAGGGAGTGGGGTGAAAGACCAAAATCCTTTCAAAGAGGCAAATAACACAGGAGCCAAGAGAGCGGGGTCCGTGTACGGGCAGCAGATTTTCATTTTCATCATCAAATTATAAAATGAAAATTGGGAATTGAGCTGTTCTTTGACTACCATTTAAAAAAAATGGAAAACCACTTGTGTTCCATTATTTGTCAGAAAAGAGGTAATTTTTGTCTGTTTTTTTTAAATTCTTCTATTCTATTCTTAAAAATCCGTTGGCCGCCAAGTACACCGACCCACCAACCGACCGGGGTTTGTGTCTTTACCCAAATGATTAATACAAATTTAAATAAAGAGTGACAACAGTAAAGAGTAGTGTGAAAGTGCCAAAAAATGGCACATGGAGGTTGGGAAACATTGCTGGGAGAGGGACAGCCGGATCACTTCTAACCTTTTGCCTCGCGACCCGGCTTCGGATAAGCCAATGAAAACAGACAAAACAGCCCCGTTAACGTTGTGACCAGAAGGGATACAGCTACGGCCAGAAGTTACGCAAAATCTCAATTTAACCCTCATGTTGTCCTCGGGTCAAATTGACCCGTTGTCCTATACCAATGTTCTTTTTAACCACTCAAATTAACATGATTGATTCCACACTACGCTCTTTGGCAAGTACACATCTCTACTTTCATTCATTTTTTTCTTATTCAATTTTATAGCATTTGAAAAACAAATTGAAGTGTTTTTGAAATAGTA